>NC_036447.1:900000-1045000 GCF_002775205.1 Xiphophorus maculatus | reverse complement strand
GAAAGCTGGACATGATTCAGATCAGGCTGCAACACTGAAGGCAAAGTTCAGCTTTTTCCTTCTCTAAAACGAGGTTCTGTGGAGAACTCCTGAGCAGTCAGCGCCTTATTTACAGAACGTGTCCATCAGATCTGAAAACCAGGGAGAAAACAAACGCAGCCCTGATCACCATTACTGGCACCTCTTCATGTTTTGCATGACTGAGTGAACCCAGGATCTTCGCCTCAAACCAATACATTTCGCTCTAGAGTTGCTTGAAAATCTTCTGATTTCATGATGGCTGTGATACGGTCAAGACCTCCAGCACCAGATGCTGCAAAGACGCCACAGCATTATGGATCCTCCACCATGCTTGACTGTTGGTGTCATGTTCTTTTCCTTAAAGGCTTCTGTTAGTGTGCATGACACAAACAGTTTCTATTTCATCTGTCCATAAAACGTTGTTCCAGAAGGCTTGAGGTTTGTCCAGGTTCTCTTGTGCAAAGATCAATTGTTCTTTTTATGTCTTTTCTTCAGCAATGGGGTCTTCCTTGGCCTCCGCCCATAAAGCCCCTCTTTCTCTAGTGTGTGGGTTGTGGTACTTGCTGAAACTATCACACCAGACTGCTCCAGGTTGGTCTCCAGGTCTTCAGATGTTTGATGTTGTGTCCAGGGAGGTTCTAGACAGTCCTTAATAACTCCTTAATAACTCCTTAATAACTCCTTGATAACTCCTTAATAACTTCTTAATAACTCCTTAATAACGTCTTAATAACTCCTTAATAACGTCTTAATAACTCCTTAATAACTTCTTAATAACTCCTTAATAACTTCTTAATAACTCCTTAATAACGTCTTAATAACGCCTTAATAACTTCTTAATAACTCCTTAATAACTCCTTAATAACTTCTTAATAACTCCTTAATAACTCCTTAATAACGTCTTAATAACGTTGCGCGCCATTGAAACAGGGACACCCAGGTCTCCAGAGGCTTTGTGCCCTTTGGAGGTTTTGTCCTCAGAAAGATCCTTCATCTTTACTGTTGTCACACATGAAGAGGGAATAACAGGTGTTTTTCTTAAAACACCAACATGATCATTCATTGGTTAATTCATGTCACATGGGTGGAGGCAGGTCATCACAGGTGATCCTGCTGCAAATCCTAATTTGTGATTTGCAGTATTTGAGCAGAACTGGGTTTCCATACTGACTTGCAGCAAACGGTGCAGTGACTTGGTTAACATTATATTTTTCTATATTTTCCTCATAACCTAGAAAACATGTTATGAGGAACATAACAGGTTCTTTATCATTTGCTGTTTTGTATGAAACTAAAGTTATCTGCAGCAAAATGCTGCTTAACTTGATGAATGTCCTTCAGTAAATATTCCACCATAAACGTCCTGCTGCCAGTAACGTTAAGCAGGAAGAGAAGGTAAACAGTTTGATGTCTTTTTTTCCACCAGTTAGTTAATTTGTTTTCTGCAGTTAAACATCCCTCATGCTTCCTGAGTAATTCCTGTGGTGTGGCTGAAGAATGTGTTGCTCTTCCTATCGGCTGTGATTCATTCTTCCTCGGACCCGATTCAAACATATTGAGAGGAAATCAGTGAATAAGAGCGAAGACAGCTTCTGGGGAAATGGGAGGAGATATGTGAAGAGATTAGCAACAAACAAGTCAACATCATCTGTAAAAACTGCATTTCAACATAAGTCAGTTCAGTAAGAAATTTATTTTAAACACAGTTGCTGCGTTTCGTCCCGTCCCTGAAAAGCAGGATCATTATGAGTCGACGGATCTTCATCTGGCTGCTGGAAAACAAAAGTTTCTGATTCATCCTACGGTTAAAAACTCTGAGTTGTTTTATGTCAATGTCTGAAAGCCACAAGAACCACACTGGATTCAACACAAACTGTCCAGTTAAAGTTCTGCTCAGGACCAGACTGACCCACTTCTGGACGCCGTGTTGCATTCAATGTCCCTCAGAAGTTTGAAACATGAACTTTTGATCTATTTTGTCCCAAATCTTTATTTTTATTTCTGCCTAAGTTTAAAAAAACACACAGGTTGACAACAGATGGACCTGCAGAACCTCTGGACCCAAAACGACCGGCAGCATTTATCAGACAGAACTCAGAGTTACGACTGGACAGAAATCATGCAGCTTCACAGACGACATGCAGAAAGTGTCTCAATACTTTCCTGTAACCTGTTAGGAATTTTCTTGAAATCAGACGAGACGTTTTCCAACCAGCAGGTTGTTTTTCTGACTTTACATCCTCAGAGTGTTAACTTCCCACATCTCTGACTATTTTATGAAATTTACTGGTTTAAATTTCAGAACTGTCCTGTTACTTTCTGGACCTTACAGAGGATGTTACTGGACCTGCTGGCTACTTTTCACAACACATGGCATATTTACAGAAACATGCAGATTACTTTCTTAGCATTAGTGGATTTTTATTTAAGAAATGATCAGGCATATCTGTGAATTTCACCCGTCACTTTTCCAAACTTACTGGTTACTTTATGAAACCTTCACCAGGATTTTGATACATTTTCATGTCCAACTTTCAGAGATTTCTAGATGCAAATCAGCCAACATCTGCTTGAGTATGATTAAATGGACACAACTATTTTTCCAGATTGTTTTTTTCCTAACGGTTCCAGACAGAATTCAGTTGTGCTGGTTAGGAAATGTTCTGATCAAAAACATCTGGAAACGCTGATCAGCTGCAGCAACAGGAGGAAAAGCTTTGAGTCAGATCCACCAATCAGGATGATGGATCTGATTTCCAGAGTTCACTCAGGAAACGGTTCCCATGACGACGCAGTTTTATCAGAGCTGAGAGAAAAACAAAAAGCTGATTCTGATTTGAAGCTCTGCTGCAAAAACTCAGCGAAAGTCAAACCTGGTTCTCATTTGAGGCAAAATGTTTCTGGCTGCTTTTCGGTCCAGAGAGAATTTTGTGGATCGTTGCCTTCCTTCACTTTTTCACGCTGAAAATGCTTATTGGCTTCATTTTACAGACACTTCTGGACTGAAGTCTGTGTTCTTCCTTCAAGACCATTTTAGGTCATTTGTGAAAAAGGAAGGACGTTCTGCATAATAAGTCAGTAGAAATCACAGAGTGTTCACCTCTCTAATAAGATTACAGACAGAGAGCCGCTGCATCCCAGGGCAGAATCTGTTACTCCTTTATTCCCATCAAGCTGAAATGTGAAGCTCTGCGACTGCTGGCCTGAAAAGCACAAACTGCAGCAACGGAAATAAAACTGCTAACCAAAGAAAGGCAGCGTGTAAATTCAACTCTCCGTTTCTCACCACAGACTTCAAATTAATAGAGAAAGTGATTAAAGACGCGGCGCAGCAGGAGCAGCTAATGCAGAGGTAATGTCAGAGCACCAGGCTGTCATCCATGTTTTCCTCTTTCCTCTGGCTGCCGGACCGCAGGAAGCAGCTGTTCGGACTGCAGCAGCTTCTTGTCTGCAGCGCTGCGGCGTTTTCTGCAGCCAGAGACGATCTGCCTAAAAGTTTCAGATGGAAAGTTGCAGCAGCTGCAGCGATAAACATTTTCAACCAGTTGTTTCCTGTCCTCAGACGACTCAAGCCCTCATCTCTCTGTGTGGATGGGAGAAAACCAGAAATATGGGTTGATGGTAAATCTGCTCAAATAAAGAGGCGATGTTGAGTTTTGACATGTTCACTGTTTCCCCACAACACAGAACCGAACCTTTACCTGCAGGAAGCCTGGTTCTGTAGGCTAAACGTCTTTAAACATCTCATTACTGCATCTGGCCCCGAAGACCGAACAGAGTTTTACTTCTGATGAAAGAGAGAACCAGAGCCAGGAGCCAGTTTGTTCACAGCTGGTTTTGAATGGATTTGAATTCATAAAGTCAATTTAATAACCCTTGAATGGCTCCTTCATTAATCATTGTGACATAAATCAGCACACAGTGCAGCTTTAGATCTAAACAGAAGCTCATCTGTTTAGATCTCAGGCTGCATTTGTTCACAATAATATTCCCAGATGACCAGATTTTCTTCTTGCGTTGGTCAAACCCAAACTTTGACCTTATTGTCCTTAAGTTGTTCATCTGCTCCAAGTTTTCTGGATTAAAAATCATTTTTACTCAGTGAGTTTATATGAACTGTAAACCGTGAACATTAAAAATGCTTCATCTCTGATATTCATATTCAGGGAGTTCCTGTTCTTCTGCAGCCTCTTAACAACAGAAGCCTGCAAAACCTTCATGATCCGTTCAGGCAGTCGACCCGGTCCACTGTCCACTGTGTGACCTGAATCTTCCGGATCCGTCCCAGCACCGTGAAGTTTCCTCTGACCTCTTGACCCCGTGCTCCACTCGCAGCTTTTCTTCCAGCCTGTTGTTTCCATCGTGTTCTTCACGCCTTCTTTGGTTTGTTTTTGGTTGCAGAAATCATGGCCGACTCGCTGCTGGCTGCCAAATTCCTGAACAAGGTGAATCATGTCCCGACATCGTTTACCCAACAGCTCATTCTGACGATTAGCTGAACATGTGGCTTCAGCAGCAGCTTTCTAACCAGAGCGCCTTCATCGTTTTGTTGCCAAAGTGTCAGAGGAATTACTAACAGCGATGTTCTGACATGAGTTTTATGGCCCAATCAAAGTTCACCTCCACCCAGACAAATATCTTTTGTTTTTGCTACTTTGGTCTGTTTCAGATTATCAAACACGTGCAAAAAAACCCAACAGAATAAACACAAAAACCTGAATATTTCATTCAGTGAGGGACAGAAAAACCATCAGAACCAACCTGGAAACGTTTCTGTTCTAACAGCTAAAGAGACTTTAACTCAGAGGAGCTTTGAGGAATTCTGTAAAATCATTGGAGGCTTTTCCAGCATAAACAGCCACTTTAAGCTGAGATCACATCATTTCAGTTTGACTTAAGTCCAGACTTTGACTAGGCCAAAAACCTGGATTTTTTATTTGTTTGAGTCTTTTAGACATGAACTAGCAGGAGCCACTGACCTGCAGCAGAGCCACAGGAGCTTCGCTCATTCTGGTTCTGGATTTGGTCCATCACACCTCCACCACCGTGCTTTACTGCAACTATGATGTTCTGGTTCTGAATGTCAGATGTAGCGGATCAAACATCTTACAGAAACATCCACGTCTTCAGCCCACAACATATTTTCCCAGAATTCTTAGGGATCATCAACATGTTTTTTCAGTAAATGTAAGCTTGGAAAGCTTCTTTTTTATTTAATTTCATGATTTTGCTTCCCCAGAAGAAGTGCAGCTCTTTTGGGGATGTGATGCGGACCGAGACAGAACTTCAACCCTGGATCTCAGTCGGTTGAAGTGAATTGTGGTCAGAACTCCAGAGACCCGCTGAAAGTTGCCTCTGCCTCCATCGACACGTCACAACATGATGAGTGATGTTGGGTCGCTCTGATTGGCTGTGCAGAACCTGAACTGTTCAGGTTTTTGTGTTGTGAAATAAAATCATCTCCAGTCAACATACTGCAGCTGTTTGCGGATCCTCCTCTGTGATCCAGTGCGTGCCTCGACTGGCGCTGAGTTGGATCCGCTCGGCTCTCATTACCTGCTGCTTTCTTTAGCTGAGTTTGATATGTGAAGATGTGCAGCTCACACGTCTTCAGATTACCACAGTCTAACTTGATTACAGCGAGTCTGTTTTATTTCTGTCCTCAGGCTCTCTGCAGAGCTGCTCACACCGACTGGCTCCTTTTTTAATTTAATGAGGTTTGGAGAATAGATGATATCTGCAACTTGCTGTGGATTCAATTTAAAAGAAATCCAATGTTGTCAACTTTAACTCTGCTGAAGCAGCACTTTACTGTTGCAGTAAGTGTTGCACAGTCTAATAAGTTCCGGCCCATGAGTCCTTTCTTATCGCCGTGGCATTAACTTACTAATGATACAGCAGTCCAATGAATCTCTGGACTGTTATTGCATGTCCTCTGCAGCTCTGGTTCAGACTCTCTCTCTCTCTTTCTCTCTGCTCACTTCCATATGCAGAATTGCACAATGTGTGTGAGCCGACTGAGGGTCAGCCAGATTAAGAGCTTGTTCTGTGGAAACGTCTCCAGGGAGACTTTCTCTCTCTTGCCACATGTTTATTGGAAGAACTCAGGAGATTCGTGCCAAGACCCGACTGGAGATGTTTTTTCTCATAATCACGGGACTTCAGGGAAAAAGAAACTAAAAATGGAGGGTTGAATAATAAAACCTGAGAGCTCAGAAGGGACTGAAGAGTTTTGCAGAAAGAAGCTTTCGTCTTCTTTCGATGACTTCATGTAAAAAATTTCAGATTTTTCTGATTTTTTTACATGAAGTCATTGAATGTCATGGAAACCTGAGTTCATACGGGATGACGAGGGTTTGTGGTTGTTTAGTGCAGCTTCATAATCTTCAACAAACAGTTTTTAAATATCTGCAATAAACCTTTTGCACATGAAGCGTTTCGGACGTCGCTCTAATTAAAGCTGCGTTTGGTTCAGGAGCGACGGAGGAACTGGACCCTCAGTTTCTGAATGATGATGAACAATAATAATCATGTTTACATTTCAAACTGGTGTTATGGATACTTATCCAGATTATTGATGGAGAAATAAAACACACGGAGGACTTTTCTTTCATTTCAGCCAAGTTGGTAATCATAAATTCAGAAGGTTTCACTGAAGACGTTTCTTGTGCAGATGAACTTGACCAAACCTGCGATCTGTTTGCAATTAAATCTGCTGATTTCTACACTTTTCAGTCTTCGGCCCTGCAGGTTTTATTAACGCCTCCTTCTTCTGCTCAGTGCCCAGAAATGTTCTGGAAAACCAAAGCAAAGAAAAGTCCAGCTGAAAATCTGACATTAGAGCACAAAATAAGTTTTAAAATCAGCATCTGTTTAACCCCTGATATTCACGAGCGTTATGGAGAACAATGAATCCAAAACGCTTCATAACTGGCTGGATTAATAGTTCAAACTCAAAATATACATTAATAGTAGTGATGAACTCAATTAAAGGTTTTAATCAAGTTAACTCCATGAATGAATCACATTTTAATCCAAACTATATGTCAACAAAATAAGCAAATTTTGAAATCATAAACATTTTTATCTGCTAAACTATTAAATAAAAAGACACAACAGCAGAATAATTAATAGTTTCAATCTTATATAGCAAAGTTCTTCCATTCATTCATCTTTCCAGAGTTTCAGGAACTCCTGACCAATCACAGAGCTTCTTTAGGACTGTGGATGCTAACATTAGCATTAGCTGTTACATGTTTAGCATTGAGATGCTATTTTAGGCTGAATAGCGTCACTGATATGCTAACTAACTCCCTTTACACAACAAAAGTCTTTTGCAGCTTAAAAACCAAATTATTTAGAAGCAGAAATGAACTGGAGCCAGAAGAAAACGTCAGATTTACAGGAGAACTAGAAACTAGAACTAGAAACTAGAAACTAGAAACTAGAACTAGAAACTAGAAACTAGAAACTAGAACTAGAAACTAGAAACTAGAAACTAGAAACTAGAACTAGAAACTAGAACTAGAAACTAGAAACTAGAAACTAGAACTAGAAACTAGAACTAGAAACTAGAACTAGAAACTAGAACTAGAAACTAGAACTAGAAACTAGAACTAGAAACTAGAAACTAGAAACTAGAAACTAGAACTAGAAACTAGAAACTAGAAACTAGAACTAGAAACTAGAAACTAGAAACTAGAACTAGAAACTAGAACTAGAAACTAGAACTAGAAACTAGAAACTAGAAACTAGAAACTAGAAACTAGAACTAGAAACTAGAAACTAGAACTAGAAACTAGAACTAGAAACTAGAACTAGAAACTAGAACTAGAAACTAGAAACTAGAAACTAGAACTAGAAACTAGAAACTAGGAACTAGAAACTAGAAACTAGAACTAGAAACTAGAAACTAGAAACTAGAACTAGAACTAGAAACTAGAAACTAGAAACTAGAACTAGAAACTAGAAACTAGAAACTAGAACTAGAAACTAGAACTAGAAACTAGAACTAGAAACTAGAAACTAGAAACTAGAAACTAGAACTAGAAACTAGAAACTAGAACTAGAAACTAGAAACTAGAAACTAGAACTAGAAACTAGAACTAGAAACTAGAAACTAGAAACTAGAAACTAGAAACTAGAAACTAGAAACTAGAACTAGAAACTAGAAACTAGAACTAGAACTAGAAACTAGAACTAGAAACTAGAAACTAGAACTAGAAACTAGAAACTAGAAACTAGAAACTAGAACTAGAAACTAGAAACTAGAAACTAGAAACTAGAACTAGAAACTAGAAACTAGAAACTAGAACTAGAAACTAGAACTAGAAACTAGAACTAGAAACTAGAAACTAGAAACTAGAAACTAGAAACTAGAACTAGAAACTAGAAACTAGAAACTAGAACTAGAAACTAGAAACTAGAAACTAGAAACTAGAACTAGAAACTAGAAACTAGAAACTAGAAACTAGAAACTAGAACTAGAAACTAGAAACTAGAAACTAGAAACTAGAAACTAGAACTAGAAACTAGAAACTAGAAACTAGAAACTAGAACTAGAAACTAGAAACTAGAAACTAGAACTAGAAACTAGAAACTAGAACTAGAAACTAGAAACTAGAACTAGAAACTAGAAACTAGAAACTAGAACTAGAAACTAGAAACTAGAAACTAGAACTAGAAACTAGAAACTAGAAACTAGAAACTAGAAACTAGAAACTAGAAACTAGAAACTAGAAACTAGAAACTAGAAACTAGAAACTAGAAACTAGAAACTAGAAACTAGAAACTAGAACTAGAAACTAGAAACTAGAAACTAGAACTAGAACTAGAAACTAGAAAAGAACTAGAAACTAGAAACTAGAAACTAGAACTAGAACTAGAAACTAGAAACTAGAAACTAGAAACTAGAAACTAGAAACTAGAACTAGAAACTAGAAACTAGAAACTAGAAACTAGAAACTAGAAACTAGAACTAGAAACTAGAACTAGAAACTAGAAACTAGAAACTAGAAACTAGAAACTAGAAACGTGTCCTGGTGGAAACTTTGTATGCACAAAAAAATGCAATTAACTGCAAAAACTCAGTTGGTGATAAATCTCATCAATACTTTAATTCAGTGTCATGATTTTCAGATGATTTTGTGTTGCTGCCCGTTTTCACTGATTGTGGTTCTGATCCTTGTTTGGGCCTGTTGAGGATTATGCAATATGAAATTCTACAACTCCTAATTAAATCTAAATAATGGTGACATCCTAGTGGTTGATAATGTTTATGACTCATATTTTCTTGCGTCAGAGTTCGAACCAATTCCAGAAAATGTCTCTAAATCGCCAGAGGCCAAACCGAATGCAAAACATCCCAAACGGAGGAGAAACCTGATCAGGAGCAAAAATAATAAATGCTGAGCAGGAAAAATGAGCAGAAGTTTTGGAGAGTTTATGCAGGACAAACTCACTGCACCTCATCGCAGAGAGAATCACTTCCAACATCTGCAGCAGAGAAAGAAAGTCTCAGGATCTCTGCTGCTCCCAGGATTGACCTCTTCTTGACCTTTTCTATTCAACGTAAACTACGATGTTCTACAAATCACACTTTAACACTTTTACTTGAGATTAAAAACACAAAATTTAAAAGAATATTCTAACATTTTTCCCCAACAGGAAGCTGATGAAGTGTTTTCTTATTGTCATCAACCTTCTTTAGGTAACGATGATATTATTTATTGGGTTATTATGTCGACAACAAGAGAAGCAAACACACTGTTATCTTTCTCCTCAACAAATAAACATCTTTCATTTTCTCCTCATAAGACAGAAAATTCATAAAATATCAAACATCAGATGAAAGGAGCAATAAATCACTTTTACATCTCATGTCTGGTCTAAAGAGTATTTACAGTAAAACATGGTTAGATTTCACATTTCCAGTCACCACAGTGTGGCTGTATGACTCTGCACATTTTTCCTCATTTCTGGACCTAATTGTGGAAATGAAACAGAAAACCGACGAGTTTATAAAGTCCAAACAGAACCGTTCAGTGGTCAGAACCGGAGAACGTGTCGCTGACGGTTCAGCTTTTATTTAAAACAGAGTAGAAGCAGAAACCCTGCTGCTAACCTCTAAATATTGAAATGCAGATTGTTTGGGGCCCCTGCGGCTGCTGTGGGGCCCCTGCGGAGCCACTTAGTCGCCTCTCCAACTGTTTGCTCGCTCCTTGATGTTCTCTTTTCATCTTTTGTTTCAAGCTTCAAAGGGAATCTGTTTCACACGCAGAGAGTTTCTGTTCCCAGTTTCTCCGAACGCACCGTGCTTCGGGGCGCTCTGGAGGGTCCCGGGGGCCCCGGGGGGCCCCGGCTCACACCAGGCCCTCAAACTGGGACTGGGTCGTCAGCATGTCCAGCAGGTTCTGTTTAACCGACCGGTCGCAGCCCGACGGCCCCGTTAGGGTGAAGGACACGTCTGAGGGGTCGACAGGAAGCCAGGGGGCGTTCAGGAGCAGGGAGGGGGCCATGGGGCCGCTGCGGACCCTCCAGGGCCGGTGGCCCCTCAGGGGTCCGTGCAGCGGGTAGCGGGCCGGCTGGGACAGCTCCCTGATGGAGTCCAGGTACTCGTCCTGGGTGTGGTCTGGGTGGGGGGCGTGGGCCTCCTGCAGCTCGCTGATGGTGGGCAGCCGGTCCACAGAGGAGAGGAGACATCTGGACTTCATCCTGAGGGACACACAGGGTTCATGTGTTCATGTTATGGACACACAGGGTTCATGTGTTCATGTTATGGACACACAGGGTTCATGTGTTCATGTTATGGACACACAGGGTTCATGTGTTCATGTTATGGACACACAGGGTTCATGTGTTCATGTTATGGACACACAGAGTCTGTCTCTGGATTCACACACACACTTTCTGTTTCTCACTAAAAACACACTATATCATGTTATGTTAGTATGAATAAAATCATGTATTCATCAATATTTATATTGCCTCTTGGTTGCTAATATATCAGTTTATTCAATAATTTAGAAGCAAAAATAGATTTTAACTGAAAATGTTGCTTATTTTGTCAATAGTTTGATTATAATATAATAAATATTTTAATCAAGTCCAATTATTTTTCATTTTTAAAACCAGGTGTTTTTCTTTTCATCTTGATGCATAAATATTAAAATTAAAACTAATTGTAGAGTTTAACAATTTCAGCTTTAAACAGTTTGTACCTGCATGTTGCATTTAAAGCTTAAAATTATACGTTTATTGAAAATTACTGACGTCTCTATGAAGCTTGGTTCTCTTTAAATCTGCTGATTTCTCCTCAAGCCAAGTTTTCTGCTGCTCAGTGATTGAACCAGATTAAGATCCGTTTCCAGCTCTTGCTGCAGATCGTCACTGGAATCAGTTCCTGATCTGCATGAGATCAGGAAGAATCTGGAAGAATCAAGCAAACGTCCTGAACAGCAGAAAGAGTCGCTCACCTGGGTCCTTTAAATCCGTGCAGAAGCAGCTCCACCTGTCCGCGCTCACCGCACAGCGCTGGGCTCACTGCGGGTCCGAACCCGACCAGAACTGACCAGAACTTGACCAAAACTGACCAAAACTGACCAAAACTGACCAGAACTGACCAGAACTGACCAGAACCTGACCAGAACTGACCAGAACACACTGCGATGACACCCAGGCGTGATTCTAAATGCACTGCCAGAGGATAAGCCTGGAGGGGGAAAGCTTTTAACCTGAAAGGGCCAATTATAGCCTCACACACACACACACACACACACACACAACTCATTCAGGGTCAGTAGATCTGGGTTAGTCAACAGGAGTAAATAAGGTGGTCAGTGTGTGTGTGTGTGTGTGTGTGTGTGTGTGTGTGTGTGTGTGTGTGTGTGTGTGTGCGTGTGTGTGTGTGTGTGTGTGTGTGTGTGTGTGTGTGTGTGTGTGTGTGTGTGTGTGTGTGTGTGTGTGTGTGTGTGTGTGTGTGTGTGTGTGTGTGTTGGGTAACAGCGTTAGAGGATTAAATGCTCCTGATCAGCTTAGAGGGAAAAACTTTCCTCAGGTTTGTTTTCCAGGAGAAACTTATGAAACAGCAGAAATCTCCTGAAGGAACCTTTGATTTAAGAACCGACTTACCGAGTTTACTCTGGAGAAAACAAACAAGACGATGTTATAACAACATGGCGACTCTATTTCATGAGCCTGATTACAGTTGGACCTGCAGAATCAATAAATGGCTCCAGTAGAACCCGTCTGGCTGAACCATCCCAGAAAAAACGCATCATGTTGAGATTGAAAGAAACTTCAGCAGCAAAGTCTCTGACATCAACCAGAATCTGGGTCTCCACAGTCAGAACCCAGAATTACACAAAGACCCGTCTGACATTTAGCAGAAACATCCTGATGATCCTCAAGATGACAAAACAGGTTCTGAACATGAGGGATGAAAAAAGTTCTCTTTCTGAACCAATATGGATCCTGCGAGTTTACAGTGGCTGCTTTTCTAACTTCCTGCAGCAGGTGCTGTGCTACAGTTCCAGTCCTGAATGTAGAATAAGAAACACTGGCTCTGTTGCTGTATAGGAAGGAAAGGACACCTTTCTACATGTTTGACCTCTGACCCTGAAACAACCAGAAACAGAAACAACCAGCTGGGTTTAAATCCGACACAATCTGATGATAACGATGGTTTGGGCAAAAATGAACAACATCTGTTCATCCAAATATTTGCTTACTTATAAGCAAATATAAGCTTCTAAGCTGTTGTTTAATTTATGATAATTTACCAAACCACATGTATGATGTCTAGAAGAAAACTAATCCCATCAGTTTGGTTTTTAATCAGAATTTAAAAAGAGAAACTCTGAAGTTGTTTAGTTGTTTGCAGGAAGTTCTGCTGCTCGGTCTGAGCTGATCCGGGTCCAGAACCAACAGTCCAGTCAGAGTCCAGTTTCAGAGCCGCTGCCTGGAAGTCTGAAATAAATCTGCAGCAAGAAGAGAAATGAGTCAGAGCTGATAGGATGTTTCCCTGAAATGGGAGGATGTTTTCAGCTGGTCATCAATTAATCTAGTATTAATCTAGACGAAAATATTTAAACGTGTTTATTCCTCACTTTACATAAAGTTAAAATAATTCTACAGATAATTACAGACTTCTAATTTATAATTAAATTATTAGATATAAATCCATCAGACGTCCAAAAAAGGATTTTCTTCCTTAATTTCCTGTTTCAGCTCCATTTAGTGTTTGTTCATTTTTATTACTTTTTATATCCTTTTGTGAAATTTAAGTTTTGGTAGAGGAACTAAAGATGTTTACACATAATATTTATGAATTATTACATTTTATGTTGCTTTTGTTAGTGAAAATGTAAGTTTTATTCTTGGCAACAATTGTTGCCGGTGGGAAACTGTACAGTCTAAATGACACAAATCTGACCTATTTATACATATAAAAAATGAGAAAAATCATGACATTCATAACCTATTATAACAAAGAATGGTTACAAGAGTGTTAAGAAATATTTTAGATATATAAAAATTCAACGCCACAGCCTGCAGATGTCATTGTCTCAATCTGCCAAGCGACCTTTGACCTCATTTGGTCGTTTCATCAATGAGGCAAGGTCAGGTGAAAATGTTAGTATGAACAAATCTGCATCTGGGAAGAAATTGTCCCAGTTCCACCAGACCAAGAACTCCACCTTGGCTCTGTCCTGAACTGGTTTCCTGCGTGGCGTCGTCTGGTACCAGTCATTCAGTGGACAGACACGCTGCGTGGAGAGGATCGCCTTTAGGGGGTGAAGGTGGGGAGGGTTTCAACTGTGGGAATGACAGCGATGTAGAAAACATCATTTTCAGGTTCCTTCAGGTCTAGAAGATTTAAAATATCTGACAGTTTTAAGCTGTGTGTGAACAGCAGGGCATGTAGAGTAAACTGGAAACCAGTGGACAGCAGCGTAGTGCTGAATGTGTGTTAGGCTCACATTCACTCTTCTTATGATCAAAATATGGATGAAGGGATACAATTTTATATATATATCAGTACAAGACACTTGAAAGAACATATGTTCAAAATATTATATTTATATTTGTTTATTAAAGTATTTTACTGACTTCCTCTTGTTCAGGTTTGACAGACATTGACCTCCAGCGGAGGTCAGGCAGGAAGTAAAGAGGTCATGTGACCTTTCAAACTAGATACATGAAATTGATATTGCTTAGAGTTGACACACCATTATTTTATTTTAAAACTTCAATTAGCTGCCAAAAGTCAAAATAATTATTTTAGAGCTTCCATAAGTTCGATAAAATGTCTGGCAACAATTGTTCCCGGTGGGATTAAATGGGTTAATAATTAGTTATAAGAAAACAAGATTTTAACCCAGAAATTTAATTAGAAAATATGTTTTCTGCTTCAAAGTGAAAAGGTTCCTTTAATCTGACAAACAAACCTGATTTGAATGTTTATTCTTATTTATTGAATATGAGTGTTTACATGATGTTCAAGCTGTAAAACATCAGGGAGCCGTTTTTTTTCCACAGACGCCGCTGGACCTCTGGAGTAAAAACAGGAAGTTTCAGGTTGTTTGCTGAAGCAGACGTTGATTTTAAAACATAAATATGAATCTACTAATATTCTCACATAATCATATTTTATTACTGAAGAAATGGTTGTTTCTGTTGAAGGCGACTGATCCCAGAACGCCGTCCACGTTCGACCTCTGGGGTCACGTTCCCACTGCTGACGTCGGTTTTCTGCCTGACACCAGGATAGCTCATGTTTACCAGCCAACATCTGCTGTCTGTTTTCCTGTAAGTGTTGAGAGGAATGTGGTGACAGAGAAAAGCAAAGTCAGACTGAATCTGAGAAAATTCTCTTGAAGGGCTCGGCCCGTCGGCCGGCCCGGGTCCCTGAGTCATCTCACTTCGTTCCTCCTCGCTTCTTCCCGCCTGTCCTGCATCCTGCTGGGTTTTCCTTCGCTCTGTCAACACGGCTCCACAGATTAGGGTCAGCTCTGGAAATACACGCTGCTGTGGATAAGCCCAGAGCAAGATGGCTACCTGCTGAGGACGCCTGGATGCAGGCAGGGGTCACAGGGTCACAGGGGTCACAGGGTCACTGAGGTCACATGATGTCGCATGGTGTTAAGATGGAGGAACCAGAGATCCTGAGATCAACGAGCAGACGTCTGACGGACGGAGAAAGTCCATCTGTCCCTAACCTGGAAGTAAAAGGTTTCCAACATTTCCAGAAATAAAAATCTGAAAAGTGTGGCCTGCATTTGTAGTCAGTCTCCATGTAAAACTTGATTTTGCTACAGATTCTCAGTTGCATTTAGGTCTGGACTTTAACTAGGTCGTTCAGACACATAAATATTGATAAATAAAAACATTTCTATGCAGCTCTGGTTTGACCCTTCAAAGCATGAATTTATATCTAATTGTAAAAATAATAATAATTACTTTTGTTTTTCTTCTCAAGCAGAGAGACATTAAAGAGCCACTGTTACTGTATCAACCTTCACACCTCTCAGTTCCCTTTCAGTCGATTCACTCGGTACAACACATAGAGTATGGGATATCACGCCCTGCGTGGCCTAACTGAAGACACCTTTAATCACGCCGTAAGGCAAATGACGTGTGATGATGGGTGGCAGGCCCCGCCTGCATATAAATACACCCCCATCACAGTCATTATTCAGTTCTTACGCTCTTCACCTCGCTGAGAACACCTATCTTCGAATCCGTGCTTTCTAGCTGCTGCTAGATAGCATCGCTCTTGTTTTCTTTTCCAAAACTAGCTTAACTGCTCCTGTTGGTGTTAGCTACTGCTGCCTTCTGGTTAGCGTGTCTACCCGCTGAGCGCTAGTTGTTTCTTCGGTTTGTCTATTTTTTACTTTTTTTGGTTTCGTGGTTCGGGATGAGCACGAAGCAAAAAATGGCGAAGCAGAAGTCTTCCGTTCGCCCCTGTCCTCAGGAGTGCGGCTTCACGCTTCACGAAAAGGACCAGCACGAGGCATGCCCCGTCTGCCTTGGAATTGTCCACGCCAGAAGAGCGTTGTTGGAGCCGACCGCTTGTGCTTTTTGTAGCCAGCTTCGGCGCTCCACGCTTGAACGGCGGGTCAAGTTTGTGCAGAAAGTGCTGGGAGAGGCTACCGTGTCACAACAAGACCCCTTGCTGTCCGAGTCTAGGAATCCGGTTTCGTCCGAGTCTGACGAGGATGAAGGGGCCAAAGCTTCCACTTCCAGCTGGGCAGCCCCTGCTTCCAGCTGGGCAGACCATATGGAGTATGTGGACGGGTTAGCCGAAACGGTACAGGACGCAGCGCCATCTCATTATCACCTCGAGGCTCAGGGTGATGATGACGTGCTAGACATCGGCCTGGAAAGTCACAGTCTTTCGGAAGATGATGACGACTTTTCCGCGGGTCAGTGTCCATCTGCGGCCGCTTCATCCCCGGTGGGTCAGGACGACACATCGTTCCTTTCCCTTTGCCGTCGTGCAGCTGATAAGTTAGACGTCGAGTGGCCCACCCCTCCTCCTGCTCAGAAGGTGTCCCGTTTCACTGGATTCTACCTTCCGACGGAGCCAGCTGCGGTTAAAAACCGCCTGCCCATGTTCCCAGATTTTGTCTCGGAGCTAACGTCGTCCTGGAACAAACCGTTGTCCACGCGTGTTACGGTGCCTGGCTACGGGCAGTATGTGGACCTGGAGGGTGCTGACAAAGCGGGTCTGGTTAATTTACCACCGATGGAGGCGTCCTTGGCAGCTTACCTGGCGCCATCATACAACCATGGTGTGGGCGGCTCTGCCACCTTGCCCTCAAAACAATGCAGGTTTTCCGCATCTCAGTTGGAGAAGATCTATCGCGCTCAAGCAACCACTGCTCGCTCCCCGAGCTCGGCCACCATGCTTCAAACTTATCAAGCTATGTGCTTGTCCGAGCTAGGGGCTCAGATGCCTCCTGATAGCCATCTGATCCCCCTCTTAAATGAGATCAGAATCACTGCTGATTATATTCTTCGCACATCCCGCTGTGCTGCGCTCTCACTGGGGAGGGGGATGGCTTCCACAGTGGTTGCTCAGAGACACTTATGGCTAACGCTTTCTGACGTTCCCGATAAGGACAGGGCCATATACCTGGATGAGCCGGTGTCAACAGATGGGCTTTTTGGGCAGTCCCTTGATGCAATCCAAGCGAAGTTCGAGCTTAAGAAAAAGCAAACTGAAGCTCTTCGTTGCATCATTCCCAGACGTGACGCTAGGTCCAGGTCCAACATGAGCGCACGCAAGCCGGTGACGACACCGGCACCACCTAAGAGAGCAGCACCCCCCGCAGCTCTGAACACTACAATTTCACAGCCGTTGAAAAAGCATACTCCCCGCCAGTCGGCTTGGAGCAAAGGCCCCCCTCCGGGTTTTCAACGAGATTTGACGTCTCGGAAGAAAAAGCCTCAGTCATCCTAACGACGTGAGACGGCGTGACAACAGAGAGGCATCAGAAGCAGGGAGACCTGATTGCCGCCACTCATTCGTTTATGCGCAAAAGGCATCTTGTTTGTTCTGTTCAGGGTTCCAGCCCCAAGAGGCGCTGCGTTTTCCTAACACAGTCTCCCAAGCACAACACCCCAACGCACATACAATTTGCACTCTCAGCCCCAGCTTTAAGTGGGCTAAATGTTTCTCAAGAAACGAGAAAAAATGTTCTGAATGTTTGTGTAACTGTTCCACATGTTTCAATAAAGAGTGCAATTCCTTTGCCAAAAAGTCAAAATCAAAGCACTGTGTGCCACAGCGTGCACAGCAGTCAAACGGAGCTACTCCTCTCCATCCCAGCAGAGGGCAGCACCTCCCCAACAGTGCATCAGGTCAGCAGTCTGGCTGCACGCGTACCCTTTTGGCGCGCATGCGCACTTTCCCCATGGATAGAAAGGACCGTTGCTACGGGTTACCGGTTGCAGTTCCGGATAAGACCGCCCAGGTTCCAATCAGTTATAAACACAACTGTGGGGACCGAAGCAGCCAGAGTTCTGAGAGACGAAATAAACACGTTGTTGGCAAAAGGAGCAGTGCGTGTGGTTCCCACTTCGGAAGCAAAAAGAGGTTGGTACAGCCGCTATTTTGTTGTTCCGAAGAAGGGAGGTGGGCTACGTCCCATCCTGGATTTAAGAGTGTTAAACAAGCACCTTCGCAAGTTCAAATTCAAAATGTTGACGCTGAGGCAACTTTTGAACGCAGTCGGCCCAGGCGATTGGTTTGCAACAATCGATCTGACGGATGCTTACTTTCACGTAGCAATACACCCAGAACACAGACGTTTTCTGAGGTTTGCTTTCGAGGGAATAGCGTACGAGTACCTGGTCTTACCCTTCAGTCTGTCTCTTGCCCCTCGCACATTTACGAAAATTGTGGAGACAGCGCTAGCCCCTCTCAGAGAAAAGGGAATTCGCATTCTAGCTTATCTGGACGACTGGGCTTTAATAGCCAGTTCCAGAGAGCAGGCTGCAGAACAGCTGCCGCAGGTGCTGTCCCACATTCAAGCGCTGGGTTTCTCGGTAAACTTTCAAAAAAGTTCACTGAACCCGAGTCAACAGTTCTCATTCCTGGGGCTGGAAATATGCTCCCTGTCAGCTCGAGCTCGTCTCTCAGAGCATCGTGTGACCGCGTTTCATCGATGCCTAGCTCAGTTTCAGTTGGGGTGCAAACTGTGCTTCCAGACTGTCTTGCAGCTGATGGGAATAATGGCCTCCATGATCGCAGTGGTGCCACTCGGACTGTTGAAAATGCGCCCAATACAGCGGTGGACACGCTCTCACCGGCTGTGCACGTCACGGCACCTGCACAGAAGGCTGACGATAACTGCTTCTTGCATGTCAGCCCTTCGCCCATGGAGAGAGCCCGGTCTGCTATACCGTGGGTCTCCAATCGGCAGGGTGTCCTTTCGCAAAGTGTTGTCCACAGATGCCTCTCTGAAGGGGTGGGGGGCAATATGCGATGGCGTTGCGGTGAGGGGGGTCTGGACATTATCCCAATCCAAGCTCCACATAAACTACCTGGAGTTGCGAGCTGTCCTGCTAGCTCTGAGGCATTTTTGCAAGGTTCTGATGAACCAGCATGTTCTGATAAGGACAGACAACACCACTGTGGTGTCCTACATAAACAGACAAGGGGGCACTCATTCACTTCCCTTGCTGAAATTATCTCACAGACTATTGCAGTGGTGCAGCATTCATTTTCTGTCTGTCAAAGCAACTCATGTTCCAGGACACCTGAATTTGGGGGCGGATCTGCTGTCAAGGGGAGGCCCACTGGTGAGGGAGTGGAGACTACATCCATCCGTGGTTGTACAGATTTGGCAAAGGTTCGGCAAAGCTTCAGTGGATCTCTTTGCCACCAAAGCCAACACCCACTGTCCCCTATTCTTTTCCATAACGGATCACAGCGCTCCACTGGGAGTGGATGCCCTGGCTCACCCATGGCCCAATGTGCTTCTGTATGCATTTCCCCCAGTGGAAATGATTCTGCCGGTGCTAGAGAGAGTACGCAGATGGGGCCTGTCCTTGATTCTGGTGGCCCCTCGTTGGCCAGCAAAGTCATGGTATGCAGAAATAATCAGCTTGCTGGTAATGAAGCCCTGGAAACTCCCCGCCCGCAGGGATCTCCTCTCCCAGGCAGGGGGGGAAGTATTTCATCCACACCCAGAATTGTGGATGCTACATGCCTACCTGCTGAGAGGTCCAGCTTGTTAGCTAGAGACCTTCCTTTAGATGTGGTTGCAACCATTCAGAGCTCCAGAGCAGCTTCCACGAGGGGGTTATATGCGTATAAATGGCGTGTTTTTGAACAGTGGTGTCACAGCAAAAACATTTCTCCCTTCCAGTGCTCCATTGTGGATGTTTTGACATTCCTACAGGAGCTAGTGGATAAGGGTCTCTCGTTCTCCACAATTAAAGTTTACTTGGCTTCCATCTTGGCTTGTCATGTTGGTCTTGATGGAGGGACACCAGGTGCTCATCCCCTGGCTGTGCGTTTCTTAAAAGGGGTCCATAGACTGAGACCAGGGATAAAATCTAATGTTCCTTCCTGGAATCTTACTGTGGTCTTGGACGCTCTTTGTAGCACTCCTTTCGAGCCCCTTGAGTTGGTTGATTTGAAATTTCTATCATATAAGACAGCTCTGCTTCTTGCTTTGGCAACTACAAAACGGGTTGGGGACCTGCATGCACTTTCGGTGCACCCCTCTTGTGTTCAGTTTTCAGCTGATGGTTTAAGGGTCACCTTAAGACCGAATGCTGCATATCTCCCTAAGGTGATTCCTTTGGATTACAGCACAATGACCATTGAGCTTTCTAGTTTTTATCCCCCTCCTTTTGCTTCTGAAGAGCAAAGAAGGCTGCATTTTCTGTGCCCAGTGCGTGCACTGAGACTTTACATCAATCGTACTCAGAATGTGCGACTGTGTGATCAGCTGTTTGTGTGTTTTGCCAATCCGGCTAGAGGCAAGGCTCTCTCCAGACAGAGACTCTCTCATTGGGTCGTGGAGGCTATTTCTCTGGCTTACAACAGCAAGGGCCTCCCTTTACCTCATGGTGTGAGAGCACATTCAACCAGAGGTGTAGCGGCATCCTGGGCCCTTTTCAGAGGGGTCCCTGTGAGTGACATCTGTGCTGCAGCCAGCTGGTCTTCACCGCACACTTTTGTTCGGTTTTATCGTCTGGATGTGACAGCCCCTTCTGTGGCTCATTCTGTTCTTTCTGCTGGGTTGGAGGTTTCAAACTAGCTCAGTGCTTTTGTCTTAGGTTTGATGGCTGCTCCGCGGGGCGTGTATATATGTCCCATACTCTATGTGTTGTACCGAGTGAATCGACTGAAAGGGAACGTAATGTTATGCATATAACTACTGTTCCCTGAAGGAGAGGAACGAGGTACAACACCTTTTTTCTGCCCCGCCAGTCAGCCAGGCTCGGTGAAGAGCGGCCATCGAACTGAATAATGACTGTGATGGGGGTGTATTTATATGCAGGCGGGGCCTGCCACCCATCATCACACGTCATTTGCCTTACGGCGTGATTAAAGGTGTCTTCAGTTAGGCCACGCAGGGCGTGATATCCCATACTCTATGTGTTGTACCTCGTTCCTCTCCTTCAGGGAACAGTAGTTATATGCATAACATTACGGTCTTCTGGTTCTGCTCTGCACCAGAACCAGAACCAGAACCCAACATGGAGAAGCAGCATTCAGCTTCTATGCACCACAAATCTGGAACAAACTTCCAGAAAACTGGAAAACAGCCGAAACACTGAGTGTTGAGTTTTGTCAGGTTGGCTTTGAAAGGGATCGTCTCTACCATGAAACTTTTAACTGTATTTCCTTCAATTTAGCTGATCCATCTTTACTTTCGTATGACGGTTACCATGGTGATTTAGCCTTTTTCAGGTCCTTCACAGTTTGTAGAAAACATTTGCACGGTTCTGAATGTACATGTGCTACCATCTCTGTTTGCTTCTCATGCTGTGGCACTTTTTCAAACAGGAGTGGAGGGTCAGTCCCACCAAAAGTACCTGGTCTCTGACCGCCAGGAGATTGAGTCCACCTGGTTCTCATCACTAACAAGCAGAAGGTGCAGCAGAGAGGAGAGGCTACCTGGCAGCTCACCAGAACGGTGGCTTTCTTTAAATCTGTTAGAGCTGCTTTAGAACTGTAATAACCTGGACATTGATCAACATATTTGATGTGCATCAGTAATTTTGACGATGGCACCAGATGTTTGTTTCTGGTTTCTCTGATGTTTTCAGGACTTTTTATTTTTGTGTTTTCATGATGTGAAGCACTTTGAACAGCCTTGTTGCTGAAATGTGCCATACAAATAAACATGATTGATTGAGAGATTATTAATCGGAACATTTGACCTACCAAGTGTATAAATTTAGGTATGATGCTAATTAGTGACATTAGGAACTTAAGGATGAAGACAGTGTTTTTATCTCAGCATGTTATTTTATTTATGCTAATGTTGCCCAAACAAACATTTGAAACTGAGTCAAATATGTGTTTTTGAACAACCGCTGCTGTTTCATCACCGCGGTGCCGTTAGCCTGTCTGTGGGTCAGTGGGTCGGTGTTGACCTGCTGGGTTCACTGGTCTCCATGATGCTGGTTGTTCTCTGAAGAACAACTGAGACCAGAACCAGAACATCTGGGTTTAAACTTACATAAAACCCAAACAGTTTCAGGCTGGTGAAGGGGTTGAATACTTTTTGAAGGTTCTACACAGAACCAGATGTTTGCTGGCAGCCATCATGTCTTCACCTCATAAAGGTCCAAATATGGCAGAACAGAGCCGAATACCCAGAGAACCGGGTCCGGGTGTGAAAACTAAACCAGAACCAGGTGTTCTGATCAAATCCAGCTCATCACAGTCGGCCACTCTGGTCCGGACCCAGAAGGAGCTGGAAGGAGCAGAGAAACGGCGGCTCTGATGTGAAGATTCATTTTTCTCCAGAGACAGAAGAGCTGCTCTGCAGGAGAGCAGAACCAGAACCGATCCATGTGGGATCCATGAAGATGCTTGGTCTCCTGCATCTGTGAGGCAGCCTGCATTTAGAAAGGTTAAAGGTCACTGCAAGAACTTCCTGCAACAGGAAGTTGACTGAAAACAACAGTTATCTTCCAGGATTCATCCAAACTACACAGGAAAGACAAAGAAAGATGAAATATGATATTAAAAGATGGAATTGATTATTTCAAGAACACTTTTTCTCCTGTAATTTGTCGCTGAAGTGGCTCTGTGCTGCCGCCAGCTGGTCACCACCGGTACTACACGCTACTTCACCTCTGCTGTCTTTCTGCAAACATGGAGGAGCATGTTGAACATCTGCATCTAAAAACACATACAAGTGACAAGATGCACAATTCTAGTGAAAAATAAGGAGAGCGGGAAGGAAAAGCAGCTTTTAATCCTTAAAGCAACATGTTGGCAGACAGGAGGAATGCTAATTAAGAGCCGGTTGTGCAACTGCTTTGTGAAAACTTTGCTTTCAAGAGTTTCGCAACTGGGTTTTAAACAAAAGCCACGTTTTCTCCTGGAAAACGGAGAATCAAAGACAGATGAGGAAAAGTGGCTTCGGCTCCCACGTTCCTCAGTTTCTAACGCTCCGGTCCGGGACCGACCCGGATCTGAACACCGATCCAGCATGTGTGGCTGGATCCCTTCATTGTCACAAAGCGTCCTGGATGGGACCCATGTGGTTGACTCAACCTAACCCTGATTGGCCGGACCAGATGGGTCCCTTTATGGGTATCACATTGGTATCATGCAGAAGTTTGTGGGACCCATATGGGTTTTACCCAGAGTGGTCCTAATTAGAAGATTATTTTGTTTAAAGTGAAAAAACAATTTGTTGTTAATTTGCACTAAATTATTTAACAGAATGACTGGAAGATGAATCTGGTGAAGCATCAAAACCAAAGCAGTTGATCACATCCGACTCAAAATGATGAAAATTAATAATATTTCTGTCTTTGTTCAGAGGGAAGAAGTGACCTGGTTTATCCTCCCAGCTGGCCTTCGCTAACGTCTTCCAGGCTTAGAGATTCACAAAGTCAGGAAAAATATTCCAGAAGAAATTAAGTTCTTTAAACACAATAAGACAATAAATATTTCCTCTTCTTCAGATCTCCTGTTACATATGGAGTCCCTCAGGGCAGTTCAGAACATTAGAAAATAAAAACACAGTCCCTGTAGGTCTTTCATTCCTTTTCATACTTTAACAAAATCATTTAGTGATGGATTCTCCTCATCTTAACTCGTCCTTTCCAGCAGATCTTTGCTTTATTCTATCTTTAGATCAACCAGTTCTGCTTTCCTCCAGCTGACTTCATTACTGTAAAAGTTTATTTTCTCAGCAGCAGCTCGTCCAAAATGCTTCATCATGGTTCTGTTATGAAGATGTGAAGCTGGCCCGGTTCCTTTAGCAGCAGCCTCATTATTGAGGCAGTTTTATTAAATCTTTCAGCACAGAACGTCTCCTGATTCAACCCCAGAGTCTGCAGGCAGAAAACCAAACATCCACAAACTGAAGCTCTTTAACTCCTTCAGTAACTTTTCAAACTGTTTGATGAAAAATCAGTCGAGTTCCAGAGTTTATTTACGGGAGTTTGACAGTTAAAGTAGAGCTGCTCTCATGCTGGAGGCTTCAGGCAGCTCTCAGTTCTGTCAACATTTACATGTTCATAAGTGAATCTGGCTTGGACTTCGTATTGCGCAGCTTTCCACACTGCATCACTTATCATTCCAGAAATCCACTGAGGTTCTGTTCTCCTATTGTTCTGTGATGAAACGGGTTTATTGTTCTGCAGAACGACCGGATCCTGGTTCTGGAACGTGGCTGAAGCTGGGAGGTCTCACAGCTCTTACGTAACAGGAAACATTATTTCTACACCTTTAAAGCTTTTGCCATAAAAGACGAATGTTGGGTCATAAAAAGTCATTTGCTTCTAACTGGGTTCGGATCCGGGAAGTTTCCTGACCAAAACTCGGATGAAAAAGTTCTGACTGGGCATGCTGTGGTTTGGAGGCCTTGAGTCCTCGATGCAGCCGTCGCAGGTTCGATTCCTGGACCCGGCAACATTTGCCGCATGTCTTCCCTCCTCTCCTTTCCTGTCAGCCAACTTTAACATAAGGGACACTGGAGAAGAAAAAAAGGTTCTGATTTTATGGTCCGGGCAGACGGATCTCCCTGGTTCTGCCTGGTTCTGAAGTTTTATTCCTTAAGTTCTACAGGAAGACAAACTGACCCCTTCCCCTCGCTTTCTTCTTCTACTACTCGCCAACTTGCATTATTTGCTGTTATTTCAACTGTTAACCGTTTTCTGATTTTTTTTCTCTCCATAGAGAATTTCTCAGCATTTAGTCGTTTCAGCTTTTTATTTAGTGACTGAACTAAATATAGTTTCAATCTGACATGATATGAATGAATTATGACTCAAATTAACCCCATTTTTTCCTCTAAAAGCTAAATGCCTTAAATTGCTATAAATTTTTGACTGTAACTTTACAAACCCAGTTGTGAACATTGTGTCTCTGCACAATGACCTAAAACTAATGCACAAATCCTGCTGCGTAGGAGCCTTTGCCCAGTCGCCAGCTGCTTTCTGTGCACTGAATGACTGATCGTCTCAACATCCCAGAAAATCAGATTTATTCACAACATTCATCAGTTAGAGGAACCAGAAAACGATCCCAAATAAAAACCTTTTGTTCTTTAGTGTTTACAGATCTGTACAATTCCAGAGGTGAATTATTCCTTTGTCACCACAACAAAACCTCTTCATAGTAACAATTAATTATGTAAATAAATAAACAAAACCCAATTAAGTAAATCATTTTCTGACGTGACCCAGTCAGAGGTTATGAGGCCGATCCAAACACTGCAGACAAGAAAACAACTTTAAAAAACTAAATTAAAACCAAATGGAAGCTCACACGTTTCAAAACCCTGAAAATATCTAAAGATGGAAATGCAAAAAAAAAAGTTTAAATACCAGTTTTAATCCCTGTGATTATGTTTGATCGATTTTCAGTCTGAATTAACAACAGAAAACTGGATTTATTTAAAGTTGGGCCTGGACACTGAAGGTTATCCTGCAATAGTCAGCCCCGCCCACTCCTCACTACTACCCAGGGCTGCCTACTGACCAGTTCTCTGTCTAACAGGTCCGGAAAATCTCTGAGACCTGGGTATTACCCTAAAAGTACTCTATAAGAGATAATCTATTTAAACTGGTGGCGAAAGTGATTCGTCTAGCTCTAACTACCTCCAATCCAGAAGTTATGACCCTTTACAGTTAAGAAACAATCAGCTGAGTAGCCCTCACAGCTGCATAATTCCAATAACCACTTCTGTTAACGGTAGCCCACTTTCTAAATCATAACTTGCACTTGGAACCGGCTAGATTATGTTTAGTGACTTAGATGTAAGTCCCAGGGTCATTATTTATTCTCACCAAAGGAAATTATGAAGCCTCCTATTTACTGGAATCATGTACATTAGTTTTCCCTTAATTAAAAGAACTGAACGAAGATTAAATGACTCTATTAATTCCAATGTCCACCAACCTCTTTAGAATTTTATAGTATAAATTTATTAAGCAAGCTTAAGCAGGGATATGCGACATACAAATCAATAATCAATCGTAAATAATTCAAAAACAGTGTAATAAAATTTACATGTACAATCATACTACCCTGTCCTCTTTTCCCTGACTAAAGTCGCAAGTTCTGAGATGGAATTTCAATGAGCAGATTCAACTCATACCCAGACGATGGTGGATCTTTGGCAACAGGAATTTCTAGCATCCTTGGTTGAGGTCTTTGCCTTGTGTGGAAAAAACCCTCTTTAGAAAAGAAACAAAGCAGAACGGGTCCGAATCCTTTGGCAAAACCCAGTTCCTCATCCCTGAGGGAGCTTTGTCCTTCCTCCAAGTCTTGTTGCAGAGTTTGTAATTGCTGGGCTGAGACGAGACCGACGATCGAATGAAGAACCAGGGATGGGGCGATGGAACCCAGTCCTTCCTTGGCGGTGTGAAGTCCGAACTCTCCCGTGGTTCTGAAGTGCGGTCCGTGGCTCAATCTGCTTCAGCAAGTTGTCTCTCCTTCTGCGCCGTCGGACTGGGAACAACTGGTTCCTCTTCTCAGCCCCTTTTTATGCATCTCTCCACCATGTGTGTGTATGGGGAGGTTTGGCCTACGTGACTTTCTCCACATCTGCTGTTTCTCATGAAAAAGTCCTCACATTGCCCAATCTATTTCTGCTGACCATGGTGGAAAGTCCCGTACTTCCCCTTTCTCCGTTGCTTCAGCCAAACTCAACACTCCAACCATCCTGTGCGCTCTGACCATCTGTTCAGAACTGCTTGCGACATTTCCTGTTTCAGGACTGTGCTGTATTCCTCTCTTTTTCTATAACCCACTATTATGTATTATAGCTCATTAAACACATTAAATCTGTTGTTAAACCTGTTTGAATTAATTTCAAATGATTACAACTTCACATCATCACAAGTTTGATCCTTAGTTAACAATCAATCACATCTCTTACTTATTATAATTCATCAACCATAATCTTTCCACAGTTAATTCATTACAGAAATCATTACAGATCACATTTCAGATAATACATTTCAGAAGGTTATTATGTGATTACTTGTATTCATTTTACTATTCCTTCATATTCAATTTAATTAGCTTTTAATCAAACTACAAGATTACTTATTTTCTCTCAGGCCTCTATGCACCTTTTCTGCATGCACCCGGAAAGATCTCACACCCCATGCCAGTTTTCTTGACACCCCCTCCATGAGATCGGACGGTGCTTCGCAGAAAACACAGAGTCCAAAGTCAAAAGAGATCAAGTCCATCATCACAAGTGATAGTGAGGATGTCCCGCTCATAGCAGGTAACCGGAGACAATGAAGGTGTCCAGGAATCCACAACCGCATACTCCGACAGATTGGATGGCGGAGAAAGCCAACGTTCTGCGCCCAAATCGTTGTCAAGTGTAGAGTCACCTGAGACGGAAAGGGTGGAACGTTCCAGCGGAGGCGGCAGAGGCGAAGGCAAGTCCATGCCGAAGTCGGGCAGCGTTGATGGATTGTTGCAGTAGTCGTCCAACTCTGCCAGCAGATTCTGGAAATCCATATCACTTGGTGATGGAGATGAAGGGGAAAGGGTATCCTCATTCTGGCATGCTTGGGGAGATGAACTGAGGTTCTCAGTTTGGGTACCTCTCTCGTTAGTCGCACTGCTGGCTTGGCATCCGACGTCGATAAACAAATCCGGAGACACGGGACGTGTAGGCGGAAGATAATCGCCCACCGCCACAATTCGGCCATCCAACAGATGTAAAGTTGGGAGGCATTGCCGAGTAAGTTGGTGTTCCCACAACTTATGAATTACGGGCAGCCGTAGCCCCGTATACAATGGATATGCTGGGAAGTCGTCGTCGGCTAGGCCAAATGCAGAGGTCCACACGATTTTGTGCACCCGTTCCAGGGATCTAGATGTGGAATCCGCTATGTAGGGCAAATCCTCCAGCCCTGTAGCGCAGAGAATTGCCGTTACATCATTAAAATGGCTGCTCACGCATTTGTGACACCAGCGGGCGGACGATGCCACCCAAATGAATCCATAGGATTCTGCGGTGATCCCACATCCCACACAGCAGGTTGATGCCTGAGGAGAAACAGTAACCCAGGTAACTTCATGATTAGTGGTTATTGATTAACTACATGTACTTACAATGACGAAAATGCTAAAGCGAAAGCTGAGAGAGTAGGCTGGTTTTAAGCCCGTGTGCCAGCTTGTTTTGCGAGCCAAGGTGAATTAATCACAGGAGCCGAAATGTCATGATCTGGTGCCGGTTCACCTCGATCATAGACATGAGCTGAATCATGGAATATTGCCGCGTAGGTCATCAGCCATACAACAATGGCGAGGTCCGAGGTTTCATGAAGCCAGTAGAGGACCACCAGGATCCCCCAAACCGTTGCCCAAAGAGCCAGAATTACCCACTTTTGCATCCAAATTCGCCGTCCTCGACCCTTGATAGCCAAGGCCTGGCGCGCTAAGTAGATGAGGATAGATACTGCGAAAAGCCCTTCTAGAATGGCTGTGAGAATCTTAAATGGGGCGGCTCGTGTAGCTTGTGCGCCCCCCAGGACCAATTCCAGTATCAGGGCTGCGGTGTCGGTGATGAGCCACAGGCAGACCACAACGCCCCTGCGCCAATTGATGCGAGTACGGCCCATCAAGTAACAGGCAAAGAGGGACGAAGCCAACCCCCATCTGTGGAGAATGATTGGACGGAGGATAAGCTTGGCATATCCTTGTAGCGCGACGAAGATCCTCATAGGATGTCCCTTGGGCCAAGGACCGGTGTGGCAGAAGACTACCCAGGCCAGGGTAATCCCTAAGTGCTCAATGGTACTCACTTGAATCGGTGCAAAAAGTGAGTTGGGATTTGATGAGTTGGTCGAAGAGTTGTTTTCCATGATGTGAGATGATGGTCGCTCTGGATCAGATCCTGTCGGCAGCTGCGATGAAGGTTGAATGGGTCGCAGGCACACGGCAGCTCTCTCTTATGCAGGAGTAGGCTCCTCCTTAGGGGGGAGGGGCTGGTAGTTCCTCTTTTTGCAACGACAAAGTGCTTTCAGCCACGCCTCCAAGACGATTTTGCCGATGAGTATTGCTACGGCGACGCCCAGGAGTCCTAAGAGATATGGCCATAGCACGCTCAAAGCGTCTAGCAGCCACTGTTCAACAATGTTGAGGCCTTCTTCCACCACATGAGCAATTTCTTCCACAACCTCGGTGGCGACGGCCACCAAAGTTGCTCCCATAGTCTCATACCAGAAACAGTCATGTCTATTAGAGCCTTCTCCACATTGCTGCCAATGCTCCATAGTGGTGGAGCAGGTGAGATTGGAATACAACAGGTTGGGTCCTACCCAGTCAAACCCTGAGTCGATGTTCCCTTCACACAGACTTTTCCGAAAAGCATGTCCTTCGGCGATGGCTATAAGGGGATTTGGAATGAACGGAACGGGTAGTCCAAGAATGCTCTTGCGCTTCTGAAGATGATATCCTAGGATTGCGTCGGTGCATGTCCGTCCGCTCACTATGGCCCTCCGCCATGTGCCATTGATTTTCCGCCAAGTAACCTCAGAAGAGTGAGTGTCATACTCCTCTGCATAATGTTCCTCGCAGTAGCTTTCCCAACCTCGAACGGTTTGGCAGGGTCTCCTGGCCAAACTGATCGTGCATTCGAGGACCCGTCTTGTCGTGTTTCTACAGGTCATGCGCCAAGGTCTTGGGTTGACATAACTGTCAGGTCTCCAAAAAACTCCAGGCCATATCATGCGGTCTTTCGAATAAACCGTGGCGATGTACTGGTACTTGACCCAGTAGTTTGTTGATTCCGTGAGGCATGGTGTTACCCAAGCTTCAAACTCATCTTGTTGGAGTCCCCACCACTCGTAGTCCCAATTTCGAGTGTAATCCTCGTACCAGGCTCGCAAAGCCCATTTGGCAGTAGGTGCTTTTTCAGGATCAGGGCAGTTGTACCTCCAGGTGGAGTGAAGAGCGTTCCCCGTTTGCCAGAGGTCACAACGTGGCGATGAGTGGGTTTTCCTCCAACAGGTGTCATTAAGGCTCTCAAAAATTCTTTTGGCGACACATTTGTCAATTTTTGCAAAGTCATTTTTAGGAACTTTCAGAAGGTCATCAGGAGTTGGAAGGGGTTGTGTACGCAAATTGGCAATGTGTAGCTCCTCCAAACCAGTATGAGAGCGAACCGTTCCCTCCGGGAAGTCTCCCATAAAGAACGTCTGGTCTTTGGCTATGTATGTCCATGGGAATGAGTTGTTCAGCCAGGTTTCAACCTCTGTACGGATTGTGCGTGTAGAGTGCCACAAATCAGCCCAGTATTCTTCTATGGCTGTAACTATATAATTCCGTCCTGCACATTGCACAAACTTATTCCAGAGGCAAGGATTCAACCAACTAAAGTGGTGTCTATAACAGTGCTTTTGCTCCTCATCATACATAAACCGTCTAGGTCCTTGTCTGATCAGGAAAGCCGTCATGTTGGTCAAATTGGCTGATGTAGGCAGCATCGTTGTATTGACTGGAAGATTACCTCGGGAGGCATTTCGATAGGTCCAGTTGCCCGTTGGTGCTGTAGGGATGATGTCATCCTTTCTGCAGTTCAGGTGGATGTCTCCCCAAAACTCCCCTCGTGGAAGCCAGGCCCGACAGCCTGAGGACCTGTGTGGGGCTGGGTATACTACTTCGGTATCCCAGTACCCTTGACTTGGCATCAATAGCAGCGATCGACAAGCCATGTTGCAATGCCATTCTGGCATACCTCGGTCCGGGTGAATCCAGTTGCATCTGACGGTCCGTCGTTCTTTGTTTTGCAGAACCCGTATCCAGCAGAGCACTCCAGTCTCGAGGAAGTCATAGTTGTAGATCTCCCAGGTGCGATTCAGAAGGTCGTCCAGAGTGGAGTCGTTCAATCCGAAGGCTCGGCGCTCCACGTACTTTTTCCCGTTGTCTTTGGCGAACAACCCGGTTCGGTTCTGGACAGATGTTTCGTTATTCCATGGTACAAAAATAGCCGTGGTGCTTGTATTCCAACAATTGAAGTTAGCGTACTTAGAATGTCCATAGGTGACCCTTGTATGCGTAAGATACCACGGTCCAACTCCGATGAAGTAGAAGATAGTAGCAAGAACAGCAGCAGCAAACAGCAGGGCAAGAAGCGTTAGCAGCCCTTTCAGGCATAGGGTTTTTCTGGTTATCGTAGTCGTTTTCCGTAGCAAGGGTTCGTTAGAGATTTCCGAGTCGTCGTCGGTGTCAGTAGAGCTGTCTGATTCCGATGTAACATCCAGCAACTCCGGGTCTGTAGGTCGGCGCCTCATGCCGATAGCATCCATCCTGGCCAGATTAGTGCCTCTCTGGGATCCGCTGTATCAGGCGCTGTACAGATTTTTCTCAAAGAGTTGAGGTGGCCTTGGTTGGCAGGGTTCTTTCCAACCCGTCTGGTGGCCCTTCTCTGCTGCAGGGCTGTATATATGGGAGAGGGGTAGGGTAAATCAGGCTCCAACCCCCTCCACACCCACTTCCAGTGGAACACCCTCCAGTAGTCCGGCCTAGGGAATGGGCCTGGGGCGGTTCCATTTTTCAGCGCCTGGTCTTGCCAGGATTCGTGTTTGTACCCTATTGGGGCAGGTACTGAGATATAGGTGTACAATGATTGTCCATGCAGAGTTAGTCTAGTGCGGTACCCCCAGGTTGACGGAGTAAAAATCCTCTGGTGTGGTGGATTGGGGTAGACCCTGTCTATTTCCAATTTCAATGGAAGCCTGGTGTTATTAAATATATAACATTCTGGATTTATTTCCCTCTTTACTATAGTTCTCGCCATACTTCGTGAAGTGGTCCAAATGACCATGTCATTGAGTGAAATTTCACAATACAGTCCTTGCAGTGGTTCAAGATAATGGGGACCCCACCTAATCCGTAGCTCGATCCCCTGTAACCTGAAATACACTGTATTAAAAGTCCACGGTAGAGATCTTGGGCACATAGGGGAGATTGATGCAACATTAACCGTGTTGTCGGATCCTCTTCCTTTCCAAGCGGGCGGTGCGGTAGGGATAAATAAATGTGGCTTCATGGCCGGGGGCGTCGTGTATTCTTCACTTTCCCCCACCTCTTTTACGTTTTGGAAATTGGTGGGTCGGAGATATATGAGATACTTAAGAAAATAGGCCTCAGTGAGCGGATTGGAAACAGTGAAATCTTCTCTTGGCATATCTAGTAGAATGGAGGTGGTAGGGAGTTTTAAAAACGGGCCTCTGTCTGATAGTCCCGATGAGACTCCAACCCCCACTTTGAACAATCTAGTCACAAAACACTGTCTCCCCTTTCGTTTTTTGGTTTTTTGCTGACCTGCAGACTCGACGACTCGTTTTCCTCCTTCCGGTGCGTCCATCAGTCTTGGTTTGTCTTTCTCCATGGAAATGCTGAGGCGAGCTTCTGCCAGGCGTGAGTTTTGGATTTCTTCTTGGGAGGCTCCGGCTCCGTACTGGACACGGTGGCGTGAGTCTGCTCGTCTGGTACCACTTTGATGGCTGCTCCGACTGAGTAGATCCCTTTATAGGGGACGGTGATCATGCGCACTGACAGCTGGACATGACAGGAGGTGCTAGGATCAGAGGGCGTACTCGCCCTGTGAGCCACGCCTCCCGGGTGTTGCAAAACTCCATCCCGAAACTGGGATTCCGCTGTCACCCAGTACAGGCAGGACTTCTCTTTTGGTCTCACCGCATTGCTGCCCCATCCTTCCACCTCTGTGGTGTAGTAATACATATCCGAGCTGCGCACCCCATCTTCTCTTGGTACATCCGGCAGATCCACTATGGGTATCGTGCAGTCATTGATGACCTCCAAAATTAGATGTGCCCAGGTGGTTAGTTCCCAGGGGCCTGTCCACCCACCGTTAACGGCTTGCTCTCGGGCGTCATCTGGGAGTGCACTTAGCTCCTCAGCTGATGGTTGGTATGCGTGAGGCCGATGTACCCGGAAGACCACCGGAGAGTGGTTGGCATTCAATGGTGGACATGACAGGGATGCTCTAGCAGCGTCATATGGCCAGGCGGCTTGAACAGAATCCCACAGGACATCATGGGGCCCTTCTTCCCTCTTCCACACCCATGGGTCCAATTCCTCTGGAGTGTTCGGAGGGGCGGAAGGTCCTGGTAATATTATCGGTATGGAGCTCCCATAGTTCGGCTGCACTTGCCCATAGGTTCTGTAATATCGCAGCGAGCTGTAAAATCTTGTCACTTGCCACCCTTCAGCTTCGCCTGTCAGTGTTACCTCTCCCCTCTTCAGCTGTTCCTCGCACACAGGGCAGTGGTGTAGCTCATCTCCGTCCCACGTGCAATAACAAGTTCTTGGTTTTTCCTGGAGCCACCCCCATTGGGTTTCCAACTTAAGCCGGGGCAGGTAACCCACTCGGCAGTTCCCACAGACTGTGTTGTTCAATACCGTGACTGGGGAGACGCGAAGGTGTTGTAGCATCTCTGCGGTAGCCTCCTGGTGTCTTGGCTTCTCACGGCCCGGTCCTTCCCAGATAATGGGAAGATGGTGGTCGGCTAAACAAACCGGGCAGCCGCTTTTAGCTTTTCTCCAAACCAGCATCTCTCTGTCCTCCGACAGGACTCCATTTTTGGCCCAATCCAATTTCTTCAGGGCTCGTCCTGCCCAAATCCCTGAAGGGGTTCTTCTAATTACAACCACCCCTTTCACGGTGGCCAGTCCGAGATAGGGTGGAATGGTACATGATTCACTGGCCATTTCACCGGCTTCTGTTTCGCTTTAGTCAGGAACCGGCTTGAGCTGCTCAACTCCTTGGATCCCTTTTCTTTCCAGCAATACTGTGTTCCTATCCAGTACTTTTTTGACGATGTCAGTTGTCTCAAACTTGGGTTTTACTGCTGCATGTACAGGTTGCTCTCTTGCTTTGACCCACACGCGCTGTCCCTCTCGGAATGGCACTCTGGGCGTCAGCTTCTCCTTTTTGTCGCTGGAGCCCCGCCCCACTTCCTTCGTGGTGAACGGCCGTTGGTTGAGTTCCATCGCAGGGGCGGGTCTTTCGGCTCTGCTTCTGTCGTTCAGGGCCTGCCCTATTTCCACCGCTTGGGTGCTCCAACTGTTGGTGTTAGCATTTTTAGCTATCCAGCTTTTCACTAACCCTATGGCTCGTTCCACCACTCCGTTAGCTTGTGGGGTATAGGGTGGCGAGTAAACTCGCATTACTCCATACTTCTGACACCACTGGTCAACCTGTGAATTACGGAAATGAGTCCCATTGTCCGTGCGCAGCTCTTTCGGGATTCCCAGGGCACTGCATACTTGTTCCAGCATGCCGACAACGCTATTGCCGTTTGCTTTCCTGGCTGCTTTTGTAGTTACAAACCCCGACATGGAATCCACCAGCACTAAGAGGTACTTCTCACCTCTCCTTCCTGTTATCCCCATGGGTCCTGCAACATCCATGCAGACTGAGCCCCAGGGGACCGTGCTTTTGATGGACAACCCATCCATCCGCTGCCCTCGGCGACCTGCGTTGTATTGACCACACACTTCACAGTCCCTTAGCACGCGTTGGACTTGTTTCACTGGGATCCAAAGGTCTTGCTCCTCCAGTTCCTTACGGGTAGGTCGCACGCCTGCATGTCCAAGGGCCTCATGCACGCTCCGCACGACCTCGACCACGTATTCTTTTGGGACCTCCCGTCCTTTGGGAGTTCTGTCCCACTTCTCGGTACCGACAAAGACGATCTTCCTTTGTTGGACATAACAGTCCACTTCATCATTCCCACGCCAATGAGCTCCCTCATGCGTGTGTGCTCTTTGGTGCTGCACTTCTATTTCCAACTGCAGCTTCAGCTCAGCAATTTTTTTCCACAAATCTTTGTGTGCCACTGGCTTGCCCTTTGCTGTCTCGAAACCATTTTCTTCCCAAATGGCCAAGTCTTCTCTGAGAGCCTGAGCGCAGTAGTAACTGTCGGTTACTAACCTGGCACTTTTGATTTTCCTTTTCACCAGCTCCAGCAATCCTTCCAGTACTGCCGTCACTTCTCCGGCTTGAGCACTACCGGGGGCCTTTCCTTTCTGGCGGCCTTTCTCTTTGCCGTCCTGCTTCAGAATAAATCCCCAGTATGCCGACTGGTCGGACCCCTTTCTGGATCCATCAGTGTAGATTGTCCATTCCGGTTGTCCTGGCTTCTCAAGTGTTTCTTGTGGTTTTTTCTTACTGGTAGGTTGTGCTGGCCCAATTTCAAGCTCCGGGTCCAGCAAGATGTCCTCCCATCTTCCCCACCGAGTATTGGTTGCTTTAGTACTTTCCACAGTTCCTTTTCTTAGGTACTTGTGAACTTGGCTTTGTGTGATGACTTTGACTGGTTGTCCTTGTGCTAAATCTTTCAGCACACCCCAATAGCGGGCTAACACCGCTAGCTCTTTTTCTTCCTGCGGGTATTTCTTTTCAACAGAAGTTAGAGTGTAACTCCACAGGGTAACCAAGCCTCCATTTTCGTTACTCACTTTGATCATGGCATCGTCATTCTCGCAGCTGATCTCTGCCACCAGCCTTTCTGACAAACTCCTTGGCTCCAATCTCACAGCTGCTTGAATGGCCCTTCTCAGTTCCTCTAGGTTCTGTTGATTTGCTGCTGTCCAAACCCAGGGTCTTTTTCCGTCTTTCTCGTCGTCCTCACTTTTCCTCAGGCAGTGGTACAAGGGTTTGGCATATTTCTGATAGTTGGGTACATGGTCTCTGACATAGTTGCACAGTCCCAATATTTTCTGCAGGTCATTTTCTGACTGTGGTGGTTGAATGTTTGTCAGCTTTTCTCTGTACCCATCCGAGAGTCCCAAGTCCGACGTGACTTGGAAACCCAGATAATTCACTTGGAACTGTCCAAATTGACATTTCTTGAGGTTTAGCTTCAAACCTGCTTTGGTGAGATTTTTAACCACTTTTCGTAGCCTCTCTAGGTGTTCTTCTTCTGTGTCATCAGCAATAAAAACATCATCAATGTACACAGTTGCACCCACGTCCCCCAACACTTCCATCACTGCTGACTGGAACACGTTTGGGGAGTTCTTGTACCCCTGGGGTAACCTTTGCCACACATAGCTCTTGCCTTTGTGGGTGAATGCAGTTTTACCTTGCGACTGTCTGGCGAGGCGTAGAGAGAAAAATCCATTGGCTAGGTCGATGCAGGACTTGAACTTTTTGACTCGAAGAGTTTTCAACGCTCCTTGTGGATTGATCAAACTGGCTCGGTTTGCTATTGTTCTCCGATTCAGGGCCTTGAAGTTGATGACTGGCCTCCAACCCCCTCCAGCCGATTCAGGTTTCTTCACCGCCTGGATGGGGCTGTTGGTGATCGGGTTGAGCTCCTCTCTGATGATCTCTAGGGCGCCCAGCTCCTTCACGATCTTGTCCATCTCCTCGACTGCTCCTGGGTTCAACGGGTACTGCCGAACAGGTGGATGAACCCCACCTTCGATGTGATGAACAAACTTTGGGCCCAAATCTCCACAATCATTTTTGAACCGTGCTACCTGTGCTGTAGCGATGATTTCACGTAGCTCCTCTTTCCCAGCCGGGGAGAAGTCACTCTCTTCAAGTTTCTGTTCTGTCACCGTTGGTATGTCGACCGGTTTGTACCAGTCTTGCTTCTCTGATCCTGTTTGTGTTGGGCCGACTTTCACCAATCTTGCTTTCAAGCTCGTCAGCCTTCTCTCCAGCCTACGATGTGTGCTTTTCTTTTTACTGAGTTCGTCTAAGTCTTTTACTGTAAGGAGATTGTAGGGACCTTTCACCCATACTACTCCTTTCCAGGTCCCATATGGCATTTCTTCTATTTTCCCATTGGCAAACTGAACCTTCAGGTGTCCTGCTGTTTTTAGGTCTTTGCGGGTCATCGACACCTCCGCTCCGGTGTCCACTAGGTAGGGCACTCCTTCCACTTTAGCATAGATTTCGTCCCCTTCCCAGTAGGCATTGTCTAAAACGACCCGCGACCTGGACGCCATTACTTTGGTGACCCTCCGGCCCCGGCTTTACGGGACTCACGGAGGGCCGTCCTCTCTTCTGGGCTCAATTTCCTATACTCCTCATCTGTCAGGAACTGACCTTTCCCTGGCTGATTTGATGAAGCCGGAGGGTTGGTCGGTTTCCCTTGTGGTCCTGGTGGTTTCTGCTGGAACGGTCGGTTCCGGAAGTTGGGTGGCGGTGTTCCTTGTTGAAACGGTCTGCTCTGGAAGTTGGATGGCGGTGCTCCTTGCTGGAACGGTCTACCCTGGAAGTTGGATGGTTGTCTGATGTTAACCCTTCCAGGTGGCTTTGCCGGTTGGCTAGCCTCCTTCTTCCTTTTGTCCTCGTAGTACTGTTGTTCCAGGTCGAATCCTTGCACTGCTACATCCATCTGAGCGACTGTTGTGCTTCTCACTGGCAACTTCACGAACACGATCTCTCCTCTGCGTCCTTTTGTCACCTCACGCAGTACTTTCACATATCTCGCAGGGGAAACGGTCTGCTTAAGTGTGTGCCAAAGCGGTTCCAACCGGCTTCCCTTGTCCAGCCGTCCTCTGGCTCTCTTCACCTGGGACTCTTCATCATCCATGTCCTCCAACACCAGCCTCTCATAGTTGCTCTGTGCTGAATCTGTTCCAACCATCGGGTCCGCAGTCACGCTGGTCAGCCACAACTTTTTGGCTCCCTCGTGGTTGGTGGTAGACAACACAGTTGGCCAAACATCTTTTAGATATTCTTCATTGTTTTCGTCTGCGTTTTTACTCCTAATCACCAGCCTTAGATTCTTCAATTCGGCGTAAGCATCCTGTCCCGTATTAGTGGCAGGTAGCTGAGTCAACGCCCCTGGTGGTCTCACCGGGATCTGTGGTCCTGGCTCCGAAGACGTCGCCTGAGGTTCCTCTTCATCAGCCGACACTTCGTCCAGCTTCTGTCGAGCCTCCCTGGAGTATTTGAAGGCAGCTTTCTTCAGTCGTCGCAGCATCACATCATACATAATTCCAATGTATGCATTCCTGAAGTTGGTAGTCAGGGAATAGTGTGCTGTCAGAGTGGAGCAGGATGGTGTCATCAGGATGTTAGCCCATTCTCCGATTGTTGCTTCCACCTCGAGCTGCACCCGGTCTCCCAATCTGCTGGCCCATCCTGCCGGGATCTGGTACTCGGTTTGGCCGACCTCTGGTACATACGTACGCCGTCCGTCCTTAGCCTGCACGGGACCCCAGGTCACGTCTCTTGCCAGTCTCTCAGAAGATCCTTCGATGTCAAAGGTTTCTATTTCTTTCTTCTTACCCCGATGCTGTCCTGTTCGGAGTGTCTTATGCTCGGCCGGTAGTTGCTTTGGGTCGGAGAAGACGCTGCCGTGATCGCTCTCCTCTTCTTCTTCTCCAGGATGTTCGATCTCCGGTTGCTCCTCTTCGTCCTCCGAGTCACTGATGTCCTCATACTGCTGTTGTCGAAGAGGTTCTCTCCTGGGGGAGTTCAGCGGTCGAATCTTGGCTGGTTTCATCGGTCCTTCTTCTTTCGGGACCGTCGGCTGCTCATTCTTGACTTTTCCCGCATTGGGTTTTTTCAGTTCACTGTGGCTCTCTTCAAACGAGAACTCCTTAACGTACTTTGCTGCGGAGAACCCTGGTTCAACAGGTGTCTCCTTTATCTTTATCCTGGGTGGCTGCACGGCCTTGGCTTTTCCTATCTGGGTGGTGTTTAAAACCTCACTTTGGGGAATTTTTAAGGGATATTTCTTGATTTCTTGCGATGGATGGCTAATGCGGCATTGCTCCTCCATCTCAGCTGCCAATTTCACCCCTTGCTCAGTGCGGAGTCGATGCAGACGGGGGTCAACCACCACCACCACTTCTTTGAACACAAAGAAATGACTGTTGGTCTTGGCTATATTCACCACTCCGTTCTCCGCTATTGATCTGGCGGTGTCCCTTGGCAGATCCGGCGATCTCAGTCCTTGTACACTCACTATGACTCTTCTCATGCATTCGTTGCTGGCCGCCGCTAAGCCCCGCTCGAGTCCATGCCACATCTTCTTCCGATATTCCTCCAAACCCTCTCCTTTTCGGTAGACGTCAATCGGGACTAGGATTACAGCACCATAAGGGAGACTATAGCCGTTCATCAAGACTACTTCTCCCCTTGTCTTTGGGCTACAGGTGGCTTCTAGCAATTTTGAATCCGCTTGGTAATATTGCCCTGCTTGGTCCTCAAGGCTGCGTCTGAACTTTCGATTGTGGATCTTGTATCTGTCATTGGTGAACACAATCAGTCCGTCACCCTCAAGATCCCATATTCTTCCAATAACCTGATAAATCCGGAGGCCGGTCTGCAGTCTAAAGTTGCTGGCCCCCGGTGGTATTTCGGCTAATTCTCGGGCCATCCTCCAGGTGTCCGATTTCTGAGTCTTCTTCTTAGGGCGACCGGGGTCCCGCTGCTCCTCGTCCGATTCCTCCCTGTCCTCGTCGGAACTGCTGGCCGCTGGGGTCTCCGTAGGTGGTAGTGGATGCCTTCTCTCCGTGCTGTGGGCTCGGGGATGAAACCCGGGCTCCAGACCTCGTCGCAGGGACCAGTCCCTGGCCGCTTGCTCCAACTGCTCCTCAGTGAGGCCGCCGACGAGCGCTTCCTCGGGGTCTTCCTCATTGGCTGGTGCAGGTGGGATGTCCTCGTTCCGCGATGGACCTGGTGGAGCTGAGGGACCTCCATCGCTGTCGTCGCTGCTGTCACCGCCGGCGTTGTCGTCGCTGCCGCCCGTCAGGTCTATCAGATACCTCGGAGGTTGCTTCGTCTGGCGAGTCGGTGTCGTGGTTCTGCTGGGCAGTCGGGACGGAGGCTCAGCCACCTCCGACCCTGCCTCTTCGAGGGCTCGCTCCTTTTCCTTGCCCTCTTTGTAGGTTGAAAGTCTCTGCATGGCCTCAGCGTAGTCTTTGTACTGGTTCACCCCCTTGGCGTTTGGGTCCACCAGGATTCCATCGATGCCCGCCGCCAAGGTAGCTGTTTTTACTACGCGGTCATACTTTTCGGAGGGGCTGTGGACAATTCGTAGCTCACCATCCGCCCATCCTTCAAGGAGGTCAGCGAACCATTCCAGCCATCCTCTAACCTCCGGCTTCTTAGCCACTTTCACTGGGCATCTGACGACCCCCAGTCGGTGGCCGTGTCTAAGCTGGGTGCAGTAGTATATCCGTTTTTGCACTATGATTTCCATTGGGCTCCGAGCAACGTCCTTGCTCATGGTGAAGTGAGAATCAAAGAACATCTTTTTATTTATCTCAGTCCAGGATTCCAATCCATCACCAAGTAATATCAACATTACAGGAAATTGCGATAATGCAGATTTGGAAAGATGGGATTGATGATTCTTCCCATCCCGGCTGATGTTGCTTGCCTCTTGTTCCATTGCTGGCTTTTGTAGGGGCTCCAGTTCCCCTCTTTCTTCTTCTTCACTCATAGTTGTCTTTGTCTTTCGAGTCGCCTATCCCCCAAAGCCTCTCTTTGCGCTTTCGAGTAGGGATGGGTCCAGGCTGTGTTGGCTACTGGCTTCACTGTCTGGATCTGGTCATTCTATCCTCAGTAGAAGCTTTCCCTCACCTGTATGCTATACAGTTACTGCGAGGGTTGTGACTGATGGCCTTGTCAGTCACCACTAACTCTCTTCCCTAAGAGTTAGAAACCCAAGTGAGCTATTCAGAGTCTCGCATCTGTTTTCACTGACTTGGTGTCTTTGGGGCCCGCCTACTCAGTTGTGCGCCGCCCCACGTTGGGCGCCATGAAGGTTATCCTGCAATAGTCAGCCCCGCCCACTCCTCACTACTACCCAGGGCTGCCTACTGACCAGTTCTCTGTCTAACAGGTCCGGAAAATCTCTGAGACCTGGGTATTACCCTAAAAGTACTCTATAAGAGATAATCTATTTAAACTGGTGGCGAAAGTGATTCGTCTAGCTCTAACTACCTCCAATCCAGAAGTTATGACCCTTTACAGTTAAGAAACAATCAGCTGAGTAGCCCTCACAGCTGCATAATTCCAATAACCACTTCTGTTAACGGTAGCCCACTTTCTAAATCATAACTTGCACTTGGAACCGGCTAGATTATGTTTAGTGACTTAGATGTAAGTCCCAGGGTCATTATTTATTCTCACCAAAGGAAATTATGAAGCCTCCTATTTACTGGAATCATGTACATTAGTTTTCCCTTAATTAAAAGAACTGAACGAAGATTAAATGACTCTATTAATTCCAATGTCCACCAACCTCTTTAGAATTTTATAGTATAAATTTATTAAGCAAGCTTAAGCAGGGATATGCGACATACAAATCAATAATCAATCGTAAATAATTCAAAAACAGTGTAATAAAATTTACATGTACAATCATACTACCCTGTCCTCTTTTCCCTGACTAAAGTCGCAAGTTCTGAGATGGAATTTCAATGAGCAGATTCAACTCATACCCAGACGATGGTGGATCTTTGGCAACAGGAATTTCTAGCATCCTTGGTTGAGGTCTTTGCCTTGTGTGGAAAAAACCCTCTTTAGAAAAGAAACAAAGCAGAACGGGTCCGAATCCTTTGGCAAAACCCAGTTCCTCATCCCTGAGGGAGCTTTGTCCTTCCTCCAAGTCTTGTTGCAGAGTTTGTAATTGCTGGGCTGAGACGAGACCGACGATCGAATGAAGAACCAGGGATGGGGCGATGGAACCCAGTCCTTCCTTGGCGGTGTGAAGTCCGAACTCTCCCGTGGTTCTGAAGTGCGGTCCGTGGCTCAATCTGCTTCAGCAAGTTGTCTCTCCTTCTGCGCCGTCGGACTGGGAACAACTGGTTCCTCTTCTCAGCCCCTTTTTATGCATCTCTCCACCATGTGTGTGTATGGGGAGGTTTGGCCTACGTGACTTTCTCCACATCTGCTGTTTCTCATGAAAAAGTCCTCACATTGCCCAATCTATTTCTGCTGACCATGGTGGAAAGTCCCGTACTTCCCCTTTCTCCGTTGCTTCAGCCAAACTCAACACTCCAACCATCCTGTGCGCTCTGACCATCTGTTCAGAACTGCTTGCGACATTTCCTGTTTCAGGACTGTGCTGTATTCCTCTCTTTTTCTATAACCCACTATTATGTATTATAGCTCATTAAACACATTAAATCTGTTGTTAAACCTGTTTGAATTAATTTCAAATGATTACAACTTCACATCATCACAAGTTTGATCCTTAGTTAACAATCAATCACATCTCTTACTTATTATAATTCATCAACCATAATCTTTCCACAGTTAATTCATTACAGAAATCATTACAGATCACATTTCAGATAATACATTTCAGAAGGTTATTATGTGATTACTTGTATTCATTTTACTATTCCTTCATATTCAATTTAATTAGCTTTTAATCAAACTACAAGATTACTTATTTTCTCTCAGGCCTCTATGCACCTTTTCTGCATGCACCCGGAAAGATCTCACACCCCATGCCAGTTTTCTTGACAACACTTTATGAGCCTGTCGTCACTCTGAGGTTATAAACTGATCCTGGAGGAACAAAAACATTAAATAGTGAAAAGTTTCTCAGCCTGCTGGCGGATTTTATTTTATTGACGTTTAATCGATAAATTCAGAGCAGCTGTTCAGCCGAAAAACTTTCCACTTCACAGCGATGGAGCGAAAGCTGTTCTGCCATTTCAACTCTGATGAAACATCCCAGGAAATCTGAAGAGTTTTAACTGGTTCAAACTGGTTTCAGTTCTGTGACCAGAACTAAAACCAGGCCGGATCAGAACCGGCACCGGCTTTTTACCGCTGCTGCAAACAGAATTCAGTTTTACATAAATTCATTTACATAAATAATATCAGTTCATGGATTCACTCAGAGGAAGAGCTTAAAATTATTCAGAATTTTGAAAAATAAGTAGAGAAAAAGTTTCCTAATGTCAACATTAAAATAAATACTTAATGCATTTTTAATGCTTGAAATATTTTAGGCTGCAAATGCCTCCTGAAATTTGCCAAAACAAAAGAAAACCTCTTCATCTGCACCTAAATGATTTTTCTTCACTGTCTGACATTAAATGACCCTGAATTTTATTTTATTTTTTGGTTAAAATGACCATTTCAGTTTGATCAAATCCAGATTAATTTTACTTTGTTTGAAGTCAGAAATTTACATACACCTACAGATTACTGTCCCTTTAAAGAACAGGTTTCAAACTCCAGGCCTGGAGGCCCGCTGTCCTGCAACGTTTAGATGTTCCTCTGCTGAACCACCTGGACAGAATAATCAGGTCATTAAGACTCTGGGTCCAGGTCCTGGTCCTGTTCCAGGTTCTGGTTCTGGTCCTGGAGAACTGATCTACACAGGAGCAGGTAATTACGCCGTTTCATTCCAGTGTTTTGTACCTGTGGCTCATCTGAAACCTGCAGGACAGCGACTGGAGGACTGGAGTTTGATACCTGTGCACTAAGGCAAGACCAGCTGATGATGTCACAGCTTTATAAGCCAATGATTGGTTCATTCACATCACCTGAGGTAAACGGCACTTTGAACAAACCGCTTCCTAGTGTGACATCATGACCAATTTACAAAAAAAATAAGAAATCAGTCAAGATAAAAGAAGAGTTCAGACGGTTCTGTGGTCAGCCATGGTTCTGATCCGGTGAGGACCGGTTCTGTCTCCCACAGACCAACAGGTTCTGGTATGAAACGGGTCCAGTTAAAGACCTGGAGGAGACTGGGTGTGAAGCAAACCCCTGGGCTGAAAAGCCGCTCAGAGAGGAAGAAGCCACCAGTCCAAGTGGAACCAGAGCCAGACTTCCCTCAGGCTGGTGAAGTTTGATGGAGTGAAAACTGGACCTTTGGCTGCAGGAGGAACCGGTGCGCTTCACAAAGTAAACAGAGTCATTTTGAAACATTGAAGCAACATGACTGAGGAGGTTGATGCTCAGACCGTCTTCCTAACGCAAGAAAACTCAGCAGACCAAACTTCAGGACAACGTTTGGGCGGATCCGACCCGGTTCCACCGGTTCTGTTGGGAGGAACGGCTCAAATTTCCAGCAAACTTCTCTGAGAGGCTTGTGGAAGGAAACCCAAAACCTTCGACCCAAGTCCGTTTAAAGGGAAGTTCTGCCAAATGCTGAGAAAAAGATAAAAACTTTGAAGAAAATATTTTTGATAAAACAGGAAATATTCGGACCAGAACCAGACTGTCCCTGGTCATCCGGATCGTCCTGATTCCCGTTTAGAGGAGCTTCCTGAGCGATTCCCTGCTGGTTGGACTGAAGGGGAACTAAACACCTCTGATCCGTCACCAACGCAGTTTAACGTTGTAGTAACAGCTTCTGTGAGATCAACGGTTTGGTTTCTGATAGGACCGGTCCATCGGTCCATTCAGAACAAGTTTGGTAACAGACATGAAGATCCAGAGAAAAAAGAAAAGACAAACATGACATCCTGCTGCATGGATCATTCAGCAGATTTCTGTATACAGTCATTAAAGAATCTGTGTTATAATTTACAAACTCATCATTTCAAAGCTGAAGACAGTGATTGTTTTTCCTATTGAGTTTTTAGCTCCTGTCTCTTTAAGGCCCAGTCTGCTCTGATTGGTTAAATGTTCTCAACAGAACCAACAGGCAGACTGATGTCATCACGTTTTCTTTTTACATGCAGAAATAAATAAAAGCCACTAAAAGAACAGAAGGGTTAAAGTTTAACTTCCTGTCGACCTCTGACAGACTCATTACTGGAAAACCTTAAATCAGAGCTTCCTGTCTCTGTAATTAAACTCCACAGTTTCCAGTCCATCCATCACAAATCCCAACTCGACCCCATAAACACGCAGGGAAGCTGCTAAAGGAAAATCAATGCCTTCTTCTCCTTTAATTAGATTTAGAAGGAGTTCCTGTACAGCGGAGCCTCAGTCTACAGGATTTAGTCGTTTGGTTTCTTCAGAGCTTTAAATGAAACCTGAAGAAATGAGCCGACAGACGATGATCCATGGAGCAGACAGAATCCCTCTGGTTTTCCTGGGCCTCATCTGCGATGCTCCTTCTTCTTCTTGTTCCTGGAAGGCGTCTTGATGGGCCGACTCGCCGCGCCGTTCTCCAGCGGGCCGGGAGGCGGAGCGGCGGGCGGAGACGTGGGGGAGAACAGGTCCGCTTCCCCGTCCATGCTGGACTTAAAGGGCCCGGCCGGAGAGAACTTCAGAGGACTGAGGAGAAGAAAACAGAAATAACGTCTTCTAACCAACCCAAGGATTTCCTTCATCCCTCGACTTTAGTAAGGCAGACAAACTTTAAAAAATTATTTCTTCAAACAAAATGTAGCTGTTGAAATAAAGATTCAAATGACTTTTTCAAGTTGAAATGGAAATCAAAATCTTTATACGAAGTTAAGTTGTATGACTTTATTGTGATGACCCGTTTATTCACCAGTTTCCACAAAAATCAGTAGAAAACTGGAATTTAAGACTTTTTAAGACCACCATGGATGGATTTAAGACCCATTTCTCCACATTTCTCCATTTCTCAATGTATGAATGTCGTCCAGATTAAAGGCAATAAATTTCCACTTACCCAGGACAGATGAAAGAAGCTAGCTAGCCTGGTAACTAGTAAAGGCATGTTAGCAGCTAGTTAGCATTAGCCTGTCAAGTCTGAGTGAGACTGAAATGTTTGTCTAACAGAAACATCCTGAGAGAAAAAAATACAAAGACTTTACAAGATTAAATAGTGCTTTTAATGTGACTGACACATTAAAGGCCAACTTGGTTTTTAAAAGGAACTTTAGACATTTTAAGGCCTTAATTTTACACAAATTAAAGAATTACAAACTCTGCAACTTAATTTTTTTTTATTAAAAGAAATTGTGAAAGAGATGCTATAGTGGACATTATTAAATTGAACATTGATAATGTTTTCTGGGATGTTAATTAAATCCACCCAATTCATATTTTATATTTGTATTTAATTAATTTGTTGAAATCAGTTTTCATTTTTGACATTAAAACAGAAACATTTAGATTTTCAGAAGTAATAAAATGGTACAACATGAAGCAGATAAATACTTTAGCAGCCGCTGTGCGCTGCAGTACCACTTCCTACCTGATGGGGGTGCGCGGGCTGCTGTTGTGGCGGCGGACGTGACGCGATCGCGGCTCAAACGAGAATCCTTCCTTCAGACTCTCGAGGACCGACGGCGCCACGAAGGAGAACCCCTGCCGGAGGAAATGAAAACTAAAACAGCTGAAAGAAAAGAAGAAAAACGTTCCAGAATATGGAGGCTGATGGACTGACGGCGAAGGCGAGCTCAGCGCTGTGGCTCAGCCTGGTGTCGTCCGGACTGTCCACCGGCGTCTGTCTGGTGAACCTGGTGTCAAACTGGCTGACGTCTTCCTCAGAGTGCTGACAGGAGGGAAGGGAGACGCTCGGTTACAGCAGAACACGCTTCAAATGTGTGGAAAGAGGAGAAAGAAGCCACTAAAGTCAGAGCAACCATAGAAGAAGACCAACCAGCTGCGGTTTGTACGGCGGGTCCACTCGCTTGTTCAGCAGCTCCTCCCAGCTGATGTGTCTGAAGAACGGATGTTTCTGCAAAGAAACAGGAAAGAAGCCAGGGAAAGTTAACGATGCTGCCACACTTCGTTCAACCTTTAAATCAACTTTTCCACTGTTGGTAAAAACAAGATGCTGGAAGTTCAGAAACACTGAAACAGCATCCAGGATTCACACAGCAAAATCTGACAGTTAACGGAGAAAACAGCAGATCTGAATTAAAAGTCTACAAAAACAAACAAAAGCAACATTTTCACAAGCAGAATCGGTTCTGAACGGACAGAGGAGGAACAGAAACCTTTTAAACTTTTTAAACTCCAGCCTCTATGAGGAGGAAGCCGCTTGGATCCAGGATCCAGTTGTTCTGCGTCTCCTGACCCGATTCCCAGCCCAGGCCTGAAGCTGCATCCTGGTGCATTAAGGAGCGTTAAGTCAGATCCTTCCTGCCAGCAGCTGTCAGACTCCAGAACCTTCACTGCTCCCAACAAACCCAACATGTTTACAGCCCTGCTGCTGGTGTTTCTGAACTGGACTCCTTGATGTGCAGTACACATGAACATTATGTACACTAAAATAAAAAAGCATAATATTTGTATTTCTGATAACTGCACAGTATTTTTTCATGTTGTGATCTTGTACAGTATATTGTTGATCTTATTTTTGTTGTTTTTCATCGATATTTGGAAGATTTTGGATGTTTTGTGTGAACCTTCATCCAGATGCTGCTGTTACACCTGAACGTCCCCAGAGTGGGACAGCAGAGGACATTTCTGATCCAACACGACCTGCAGCGACTACCTGGATATCAGCAGCGTCGTCTTTCCCAGAGCCGAGTCTCTGAGCCGGATTCTTCTTCAGCAGCTGGAAAAAAATTCAACAGAGAAACTTTTAATGATTTCTGCAGCTTGTCTTCAAAAAACTCAAACTTGGGAAATAACTTTGTTTAGTGCCGTGTGTCGCTGTAACTTCATCTGACTGCCACATGCTTAGACTCTGTCTTATAATAGCTCTGTGTGTGTGGGTGTGTGTGTGTGAGGGAGGGTGTATTAATTACTTCACAATGATTTTCCACATCATTCTAACTTATTTTTCTGTCTTAGCATTTTAAACCTGTAACGCTGCAGGATTCAGTTCTGCCAGCAGGTGGCAGCGTTGCATCAGTTTCTCACAATGAGCCTCAGTATCAAGTATCTGTATCAAGCTAGAATCAGTCAGTAGTGAATAAAGGATAGCTATACAGAGTAGAGCTGCAGCTGGAGCCTAAATGTTAAACTCTGTGTTTCTGCATAAAGCAGAAGCATTTTGTTTAAATGACCTGTTCAGTTCATGACCTGTTCAGTTCATAAACTGTTCAGTTCATAAACTGTTCAGTTCATGAACTGAACAGGTCATGAACTGTTCAGTTCATAAACTGTTCAGTTCATGAACTGTTCAGTTCATGAACTGTTCAGTTCATGACCTGTTCAGTTCATGATGATATTTTATTTAAACTCAAATGTGAAGAAATCCATTTCTCTACATCATTCTAACTTATTTTTCTGTCATTTAGCATTTTAAACCTAAAAAATGCTAATATATTAGCATTTTTATTATATAGAGATATATTAAAGATATATTATATATTAAGATGTATTAGATATATTAAGATATATTAATTTAATATCTCAATTTTCATGTTCATCTTAAACACACAGCTTACATGTGCTGAAATCTGACATGATTCATAACATCTGAGTTTTGTTTTCATGTTGCTTTGTGGCAACAATAAACACATTCCTGGTTCAACAATAACTTCTAATTACTGTAAACAGAAATATGAAAAACCGCTCCAGGCTGAGTGGATCAAACTGAGGACTGGATGTGGAATAAATGTATTTTTCATAGTTACAACATGAGCAGGTTTCTCTTTCTGAAGGAGATTAGGGAGCAGAAATCTGGAAACATTGATAGCATTTTGGTAAATAACCAAATATAACAGAGAAATAGTTTTAAAAAGTCCAATAATTGATTGATTATTGTAAAAAAAAAATATCTTTTTTTTCACTTTATGGGCTCTATGTTTGAATGTATTCACTTTAGCATTAAAACCAATGTCAAATCACAGGGTGTGTATTTTTAAATGGCGTGTGTGTGTGTGTGTGGGTGGGTGGGTGTGTGTGTGTGTGTGTGAGACCTTTTTGATCATGTCTCTGGCATCGACCGTGATGTACGGAGGAAGACTGACTTTACACTTCAGGATCTTGTCGATGGTCTTCTTCCTGTTCTCAGCTGTGAACGGAGGCTAAACGGAAACATTTCAGACAGACGCTGCTTAGCAACAGGAATCAGAAGAAACTATAAAAACATAAAAATAAGACTTTGACACAGCAGGTGGGACTGATTCACTGTTTCCATGCTTCTTCTCTCAGCTTACCGATCCAGTCAGCATGTCGTGCATCAGCGCGCCGAGGCTCCACCAGTCCACGGCTCGGTTGTGACCCGACCTGGTGAGGATCTCTGGAGCCCTGCAGCACAAACAAAGTTTCTCTAAAAGCTCAAACACATACGAGTCCTGGGTTTGTGTTTAGACCAGTGTTTGTGGATGGCTGCAGGTGGTGCAGTTGGTCTCATTGGTTTTTTTTTTTTTTTTTTTTCCTTTCGAAAAATATTTATTGTTACTGTAAACATTTAAAAAATTACATTATTTCAGTTATACAGAAATTTTCAGGAACTTACAATTTCATCAGTTCAGACTAAAAGAAGCTAAGAACAAGAATATAAAATACAAAATCTCTGTGTGTTAAAAAGTTGAGCAGGACCGGGGTGACTCCTTCCAAAGTCCGGAGCCGTCCCGTCCTTCCAGACAGCGCTGGTGCTCAGAGGGGATCCCACCCTAAAGCTCCTTCCCTCCTGCCTCACCCGGAGAGCCGGGCCGCCGCTGCTTGGACCTCTGCTCGTGGAGCGCCGGCTCCTTCGTCCACGGAGGCGCAGGCGATTCTTCTTGGTGGCTGTGTCCTTGGCGCGCCACCTGCAGCCCTTGATGTTGTTCTTTTTGCTGCCGCCATCCGGATCACAGCCACTGGGGGCATCTGCCTGCGCCTGCTCACCAGCAAGTTTCTGGAGGTCCAAATGGCGTCTTTGATGGTGGCTGGGGTGAGCCACATCTCAGCGAAGTCTTTTTTAGTCATTTTCTGCTGGCTCACCCCGTACAGCACTAGCTGTGCATGGAGGACCTCCCTTGCTGGCAAGTGTGGGAATTGCAAGGAGCCGGTTTTCGCCCACAGGTCCACAGCAGCGCTGCACTCCCACAGCAGGGGCCTCACCGACTCCGGCGCGCCACAACCGGGTCGGGGGCAGATGGACGTTGCAGACATGCCGCGGGAGCATAACGGCTCTGACCGGCAGGATCCCATGAGCCACCGTCCATGACATCCTGGAGTCTGTTTGGAAGGACGGGACGGCTCACGTTGCGCCAAACGGTGGAGGCGTCTCCGTGCAGGAGGCCGCGCACTGGAGTCACTGGTCTCATTGGTGCCTAGCAGCACCAAGGCCCTGGGTTTGAATCCCAGCCTAGCGTCTTTCTGCATAGTCTGCAGGTTCTCTCTGGGTACGCTGACTTCCTCTCACGGTTCAGAACCATGACTGTTGGGTTAAGTGGTCTGTAAATCTCCCTCAGGTATGAGAGTGAACGGTTCTGTCCAGTGTGTCTCTGTGTGATGGACACTGTGATCATTTTGGGTTTTTTCTGGTATTTCTGGTATTGCTGTGGCGCTCTGCAGCAGCTGTAGTTTCAGAAACTTCAATAGATGACAAAGACTGGACTAACTGCCTCATTCATTCATAGAACGTCACAATATTCATAACAATCATCAAATAAGAAAATATTTATCAAAATATGTCTCCTACAATGGAAAGTATGTCAAATTTAACTGTCTAATAAAGAAAAATTCATTTAGTCTTGAAAGAAACCAAACTGTTTATAGATTCACATGTAGGGAGAATATTTTACACATCAGAACATCTGCAGTTTCCTTAGCTTTATTTTATAGAAATCAATAAGATATTCAGACGATATTCTGTGACAGATTCCAGCCACTGGAACGGTCTGGTTTTAACACGACTCAGTGCAGAGCGTCACTAGCTACCGCGGCTAACAGACGCTGTCCAGCCCAGTTACCTTCATCTCTGATTGCCTGGTGAAGAGAAAACATCCTGAAATGTGAGTTTGAACTTGATCACAAACCCAAAGCCACCAGTTAGTAGCAGACCCTTGGTGCTTCCAGTCATTTTAAACAACCAAATATTATGTTTTCTGAATTTTTCTGTTCTTCAGGTTCAGGTGTTTTTGTGTGGAGTGTGTGCAGTTACCCACATGTACTCGATGGTGCCGCAGAAGGTGTGTGTGATGGTTCCATCATGGATGGACTCCTTACTGAGGCCAAAATCAGTCAGCTTGATGTGCCCTGACCACGCAGAGATCAATACAATCATCTGGATGTGATTATTGCTTATGGATATTAACCTGTGCAGCCTGCCTCACCTTGATGACACAGCATGATGTTCTCAGGCTTCAGGTCTCGGTAGATGATCCCGTTGGAGTGCAGGTGACCCAGGGCCATCGTGATCTCTCCCAGGTAGAAGCTGGAAAACAGTTCAACCCCGTCACCTGAAAGGATCACCATGACGATGCTCTCTGACCTCAACGCAGACAGAGATCTCACCAGGCCGTGTCCTCCATAAAGATTCCCTCCTTCTCCAGTTGCATGAACAGTTCTCCTCCTGGTGACCCAGAGAACAGCTGAAGGTCACTACCATCATCATCATCACCATCATCAGGCTTCACCATCATCATCATCAGGCGTCACCAGCTTACCGCTCAGACACTCCAGGATGAGGTAGAGCTTTCCTCCCGTCTGGAAGGCGTACAGCAGGTCCACGATGAACGGGTGTCTGACCTTCTCCAGGATCTCGCGCTCGGCTCGGGTGTGAGCCGTGTCTTTGGCGTTACGAACGATCTTAGCCTGCAGGAGTCAGGGAAATGTTTAAACAAAGGTCTAAATATTAAATAGTTCATTTTTACTGTCCACTTTTCATGTTTTGAACCATTTCTCTGTCAGTTGTCTGCAACGCTCTTCTTTTACCGTCTCACTCACCTGTATCTCATTTTTCTGACTCAGAGCATTTCTCCCTTCAGTAATTTATCCTATTTTTTTCACTTCTCTAAAACTGTTTGTGTTTTATGTCACAAACTTTCCCGTTATTGACACAATTCTGTCCAAATCTGAACCGAAAATAAACAATGGAGACAGCCCAGGTCCAGCACCAACTTACCTTCTTCAGGACCTTCATGGCGAATATCTTTCCTGTTTGGGGACCTTGAACCTTCCTCACTTGGAAAACCTTAAAGAAAGACGGAAGTTAAAGAATGTTAAAATAGTTCAGCACAAAACTCCTGATTCAGTGATAAATATACAGACCAGTCTGCCAATCCACGTCACTTCAACCGAACCCAGACCGAGGCTAGTAGGCGGACCGGAGTTTGGTCGGCATCAGAGTTTGATTACGCATTCACACCTCCCCAAACGAACCCGACCTTCTAGACAAACGGACTGCAGCTGGAATAAACCGGACTGAAGCGGGCTGGTGGTGTGCATCCTAAAGCAGCATGGTTCTACAAGTCTTCACTGAGATGTTGTGCTACCAAAACGCCAAAACTGTTCTCTCTCCGTTTCAGTCTTTTTTTAAAGGTGGTTGAGCTGATGACTTCATGACAGACGTGTTGTGAAACCAGACACCATGAGCAGAGCACGGCTCACCTTGCCATAGGCCCCTTTGCCCAGAACGGTGAGGAGCTCGAAGCAGTCCGGTCCAACTCTCTCGCTGTCTCTGTTCACGTTTTCACTGGTCAGCTCCACCTCCTCCGTCTGACCGCTGCCATGACATCACAGCAGGAGAAATCAGCTTGCTGCAGCATCTACATCTGTCTGGGCTTCGTCTGAACTCACCTGTCAGGTTCAACAACTGTCACCTCACACGCGTCCTCCTGGAGGTGAAAGGTTAGAGGTCACTACTTGTCTTTGTTACATCACGGCGGTGCGTGATCCAATCATTGCTCACCTCTGTGTCGCTGCCGTCCTCCGTCTCCAGGTCGATGTCAAACACTCCTGCCATCCTAAAAAACAACATATCAGATATCATAAATCAGTTTATTTGAACTTTGGTTTGTTACAACTATTTCAGAACTCCTCTTTAAATCACCATCTGGCCAAATATACAGACAGATGTTGGAGTAGGGGATATGATCCAATATGATGGACAGAAAAGATGGTTTGAACATGAAACTAGCATAGTAGCAAAACCCCCTAAAGTTAATGTTACGCTGCATTGGATCAAGGTTTATTTCCACACTACTGACTCTAGGACCTGGTAGAGGTCAGCCAAAATAGGAGTTGGGTGTTTTTTGTAATCAAACTACAGCAGTGATGTTTGACGGCCAAGGACAAAGTCACATTTCTGATTACAGGATGAAAAAACCCCAAATAAAATCAAGTTTATCAAAGCTAAACATAATCATGTTTCTGTAACATGGACACCACTGGACCACATCAAGAGAAAGCCACAGTAGCACCACACAGACTGCTGATGAATAGAACTAAGCAATATTCCTTCTGACACAAAAGTAGCTGAGGTTCAGGTGGAGGTCAGGGAGTACATTGTTTAAAAAAAAAAAAAGAAACAGCAGCAGAGTCACAACAAACAAACTGCAGCCCGCAGCAACACGCAGCTGCTGCAGGTCATGGAGCAAGTTGTTCAAACAGAACCGGAGGTGAAAATAGAGGCAGGAACCTGACATAAAGGTGGAGACACTAAACAACAACCTGCATTCCTGCTACTGACAGGCCACGCCCACCTGCTGCTCACCTGGTTTCACAGCCTGTATAAAACTGCAAATACATAGTCAGTTTTAATGTTTTCTTCCGTTTTAAAGGTTCCAGCTTCTTTTCGTCCTTAAGTTTAGTTTAAATTCAACTAAATTACAAAATAAAATAAAAACCCAAAAAGCTACAATGTGCTTCAAGTTTCCTCGAGGTAGGAACTGTAAATCAAACTAAAAATAAAAAAGGTTTTACAAGATTAACCCTCAAGCACAAGTCCCTAATTCTTTATTCAATCTTTAACAAACTAATTTTACTCAGATTTTGATCACTAGTAAATTAAATCTCTATTTTAAAATTACAAAATGGAGGAAAATATAAACAAAACACAAAAAAATGTAAACACTTGGATTTTAAGTGTTTTTCTTAGAAAATAATATATTTAAATTTCAACCAAGTCAAAAATATATGGTGGTGTCACTTGGACCGAAACCAGAAGATTCAGAACAACGTGTTCATGATAAAAGGTTCCGTTCGGACTGGACTCCCAACAGACCAGATAAAAGCTGATATTCCTGGGTTTTCTATAGAAAGTATCTGACTGAGAAGAATATTAACTGTTATTACGACGACTGGTAATAAAAACTTGCTCTTCCTGACTCTGTCAGTGGCAGGAACGAGCTAACTGCTAGCACTGACAGCTGACAACAAGCTAATGCCAAGGTTCACCTCGGATCGCTCCGTCTTCCGGTGCCTTCCGCTCTCTTCCGGTCCTCTCAGTCCGTCACTTTAAATTCGGAACAGTTCTTAAACTGTCAGAACCAGCAGGGCTTTCATCGCTGTGTAACAGATAGCAGCGCAGTCAGCTGGTCGGACTCCTGTCAGCAGGACGCCATGAAGCCGCTTCGCGCTGCGGACAACTCCCCAGTAAGGAGGGCAGCGATTGGTTGTTCTAAAAGTAGCAGGTAGTTGCGTAATGACGCAATTACTCGATTTACATATGGTCTAATTAAAATGCGTAACTTTTGTGTTTTAACAACTTTTGTAAAGTATGGACGTCTTTACATGTTAGCTAGAGAAACGTGAAAAGAAGGAGAATTACAAAGAGTTCCTTGATGCCTTTTAATACGTCATAACCTGTCAGACCAACATATTTTACGAACATATTTTTATTTCTGTTAAGTTTAGGAACATACAGGGAACTTATTTTTTGTTTACTAGCAGTTTGGATAGAGACTCACCCATTAGAGCAGGAATGACTGGGCAGCTTGTGACTGTTCTAGGAAGGGATTTGACATAAAGTATTCTCTAAATACATTTGTCCAGCTCAGTCTAAATTATTCCTACATGGATTGATAAAAGACATTACCCTTGGATAACATTTTATTTGCAAATTTGAAGATCACCATTGGCAACAAAAGAAAATAAAGCACATCTGTCAGAGTTATGTAATTTAAATTATTTTTGATTGAAATGAATCTGAATCATCCGTCTTCCATCCCACCCATTCTTCAATTGGCAACACAGACAAAGCAAAAGTTGTGGTTTAAAGATTTCTGTTTATTTAGTTCTATTATATCTCTGTTATGTGTTTTTCATAACTTAGCTTTCAAAATACCTGCTAGTTTTGTGGCTTTCATTTCCTCTTTTGCCATTTCACACTTTAAGCACGGAAGCACAACAAAACCCAGTTCATGCTTCCCTAAAAAAAGTTTATCTAGAAATGAAACCCCAAAATGAAAAACCTACAACATAACACAGACATGAACTTTGAATTGATCTTGATTTTATCTCAAACAAAGCTGAAGGAGGTTTTAGGAACGGGGCATCAAACCGAATAGAGAAGTGGGCTTTCAGTGGAAAGAGTGGGCTCAGGGGCTGTTAAAAGGAAGTCAGTGTGGTCTGCAGAAACTAAAGCTGCTCTCACCTACACAACAATAAACCAGATGAAAGCAGACTGGATTATCATGATTCTCATTTGTAAGTAATACAAAAATCTTTTACTTTCTGATAGATTCAAGTTTAGTCAGTGGAATCAGTAAACCTCCACACAGTGGGATCATCTCAGCTACTTTTAATAAATATGTGGCTTTTATTACAATCTTTGATGAAGATGTGGGATCAGAACATTGAATTATGGCAGCAGTTGGCATAAAGATATGCATTTTACCATCCTAACCATGAGGAAGATGTAAAAGAATTTCTAAAAAATATTGAAATCTAAAACTAAATAAACATCTACAAACTGAAGCAGAAAAAACAGAACCAGGATCTTGAGGGACAAGAACAACAGCATTTGTTTTTTAATTAAATGGATAAAGCCTCTTTGAATACCAAAAAGATCCAAAGTTTGGTGGCTTAATAAACATTTTTTATCCAACTACTTGGTGCCTTCAGTGAATCATGATTTAAAGACTGAGCAGATCGGAGAACTCAAATGTCTTCAAGCATTCACCTATTTCACATTTGGTGAAAACCTCACGTCGTGATGTAGAGCTCCATCACATTTTAGGAAAAAAATAGTCACTATATTATTGCTTCAAATAGAATTGCTTGCTACTGATCTAAATAATCAAATATTAGGTCCAAGCAATAAGTACTCTGTTAATTAGGGTTCAATAAAATTAGCAGCTTTATGTTGATAGAATAGAATTATTTTCTCACAGTGAGAAAATTCAGGTGTAACAGCAGCAAAGTGACAGAAAATCGAGGAATGCACAATTTAAAATGATGTAAATATACTAAAAACAAAGACCAGGAATAATTAATAATATAAAATACTGTGTAGTTATAAAAAATAGAATACTCTGATCCCAAGGAATGCAAAGCTGAGTTGGATAACTTTAAAAGTAAAAATGTTCAAATGTTTTGTGTATTTGTGACAATAAAAACAGTGCAAACAACAGCAGAAATGTAAACAACTGTTGAGTTTGTAGTCAAGCCGACTGGGAGCAACAAATCATGACTGAGGGCCCAGTATGACCAAAATACCTATGGGGCCCAGCGGCCATGTTGGCTGGGACTGTCGGTGCCTGATCATCATACCTAACTACCAGGTTCTCCAACACTTAATACTATATTTCCTCTGTATGGAGTCCCTGTCTCTGAACGGTCCTGTGGGTGAAACAATCCCCAGTAAACCAGCCGTTCCCTCACTTCCTCTGTCATCACCTCAAGTACTCAAGGCTAGACAGCCTCAATTCTCCCAAGAGGAAACCCTGGAAAACTACCTGAGCAGGGTAAACCTTAACTTCCTGATTGAATGTTACTTCCTGGTTGCCCTATCCATCTATCGGGTCTCCATCAATCAAGTTCCGATCCTGAGAAGCTGTCCCATTCCTGCTTACACATTACTATTGTCAGTAAAAATGTTTCTGGGTCATGGTTTCTGTTTGGGTCCAGAACGTACTAAGAATGTTACATTTAAATCCATTCCGATAACAACCAGCCGCTGTTCTTCACATTTTCTCTGGTACTGTCAGAAAGTTGTTTGTTTTGTCTAAACTTGTTCTGCTTTGGCCCATTTGATCCCCTCCAGGTTTTATTACCACGTCCGGCTTTTGGATGCTGTTGGTTCCAGCTGCTGAGGTCCAGCAGGTCCACTTTGGTTCAAACGTCACTCTGGGGTGCAACATCTCCTACCTGTACGACACGACAACGTGGCTTAAACAAAACCCAGACCTCATTCCAACCATGGTCCTCCACGCCAGCCTCCGGGAGGGACGGCCGGTTGAGAGTAGGCCAGAACTTTAAGTCCTGATCCAGAAGGATTCAATTTGTTTGTGACAGTCCAAACTAAACACTAACAACTACAATCCATGTTTTCAGTGTTTCAGCTCAGTCTTCGTCATTCAGCGAGTCTCATGAATCGGTCTCTAGCGCTGAAGATCACTGGTGTTGAAGTGGGGGATCTGGGCCTGTATTACTGTATTGCCAACATGAATGGACGTGTGATCATTGGAAAAGGAACACGGATTCATAGTAAGCATTCCCGCCCTCATTTATGACATTGCATGATGCAGAACATCTGGATTTTCCTGAAACATAAAACTTTGGATTTCCTTTTGGAGGACTGTTTAAGGATCAAAATATTTTCCTATCTGCAGTAACCTACCTGATATGCTGACATCATTAGGCTTCAGCCTTTATACACTGATTGCAACATCTATGTTTTGAACTTCTAGGGATGACAAATGCAAAAAAATTGCAGTTTATGTGGAGTTAATGAGTTTCCCCTAATGCTAAAGAAAAGTTCAACAAACCCCAACAGGTTCTTCTAACCCTTCCTAGATTTATAGGTTTGCTTTTCTTAGGCTACATTCACACAGCAGGAAAATGTGACCCAAATCTGACTTTTTCACAAACAATTTGAACAATTCTAATCTTTTCACTTCGCAAAAAATCAGATTTGTACATTTAATACAGCTTTTACGTCATTAATCTGAGACATGCATCATTATTCTGCACCAAAAGAAGCCCGACGCTATAAATCTGGATGCAATCAATGGGTGAAAGTTATTATTATTATGAACTTATGAAGGTAGTCTGAGTCAGTGAAGCGCACCACATCCTAATCCCTCCACTCCTGGTCCGACTCCACATCCAGACGTCTTTATAGAAGCAGTCAGTGCTCCACTAAACGCCGTTGCTGTGATTTCTTTTCATCAGCTTCCTGCATCTTGTTATGATCTTGTGACGATACTCACATCGCTGAATAACTTTGACATGAATCTATAGATGACAGCATCCATCAATACTTCTGTAAACAGAGCGCTGCTGTGTGGCGCCAACGTTCTTCTTCTGTGCTTGGGAGTCGTAAACTGTTCACACAGAAGTCTGATTGCGGTTGCATTTAATTAGTAGCATGAACTAATGCATGAGCCACACAAAAAATGACATATTTCAGCAAAAAAATCCAAATTGAGCATGAAGGCCTGCTGTGTGAACATAAGCTAAGGCCATTGCTGATGTCTTTCCATCCTGGCATTGTGTTACCACACACAATGCTTCAGAGCAGCAATCTGTCAAACTTCCTGCTCTCAAAGAGCTGATCCTCTGTCTGCTACCTTCTTAAATCACATGCTTCAAAGCAGCAGGGGTCTACTTAGTTTTTCATACACTGCTCCTCTGTTTTGACTAGTTTGGCAGTTAATCAGAATCAGAATAACAAAATCTGTTTTTAGATTATCATCACCATCAAAACCACAAACAGACATTTCAGTAACCTAGTTACTTTCTCTCTGAAGCGGAGAGACTTTTTATCTCCTGATAGCTCTTTGTATTTACCATGACTCTACAAGATGACATACAATGCATTGTTTTATGAGGTACTGTTATTAGAATAAACTGTAAACAAGCAGTGTATTTTTACATTTAGGTTAATGTTGTGTCCTTGGATGTGTGCACTTCCAGATTCCTCCCAGTTTCTGTTCCAGCACTGGTATTCTGCAGCTGTGTGTTCTGGGTTGCTGATTATGATTATGACGGTTTGCGTCACTCACTGGAAAACCAGACAGAGGAAGAGAAAGACCACCAACAGGAACTACAGCAAACAAACAACTAAAATACAAAACGGTGCCACAGCACAGCGAGTTTTCACACTGCAATCATTCAGTTAGCCTATTTCACATATATGGACCCACTATGAGGCTAAATTGTTTATGTCCTTACAAATATCACAAGGATATTATTTATTTTCTTTGTATTTTGTTCTTGCTTGTGTTTTTATTTATGCATTTAGTTTGTGTAATTTTGTTGTGAGTAGTTTAATGCAGCGAAGCCTGCAGCTTTCTCAAGAAAATACTTTATTTATTTGTTATACTTGTTGTACTTTGTAAAGATATTCAATATAAAACCAACAAAAAGCTTGAAGGATATCTCTGGTATTGACTTCCTTTTGTTACTTCCTCCCCTTATTTTTCGGGGATATGATAGGTATTTTGTTTACCTAAATACAAAGAAATAACCACAGACAACGTTCATGAGTTTTCAACCAAGCTTCTGCAGAAGGAGAAAACATAGCAAACCACTTCTTCAAGGTGTTTACCATCTGACTGCCTGCAGCAGAGCCTGTCTTTTTGTTAAGCAGGAGAAAGAAGGGAGTCAAGAGTGAAATGTGGGAGAGAGATAAATCAAAGAATGGCTATTCTGAAACAAGGAAGAACTACATTCTACACACAAGCAGTTTAAGGAGTAACCCAAGATAAGAAGCAGCTGCAGCTTCAAGGTTTAGGGAAAAGGCAAGTTTTGTCTTTCCCACGGTTTAACAAATTCCTCCTCTCTAGGGTGTGAATACTAAAGACTTATGTAAGAATGATAACAAAACATAATTATTCTAACAGGATACATACTTAAACATTCAACTGTTTTAATTAATTCAATCCTCATTTTGAAATGGAGAGATATTATTAATTATTATTATTAGTAGTAGCAGTAGTAGTAGTAGCTGCAGCAGTAGTATTACAGTGATTCTTGAGAAGAGAGACAAAACAGGTCCTATGGATAAAGCACAAAATATTAATAAAATATACACAAAATATATTTTTTTCAAAAATCTGACTAAACTAACCTGGGCCATGTGAGCACAACAATGTTTGCCGAATATTTTTTATTTTAAACATTGTAGTAGGTGGATGGTGTCTGTAAAATCCCTTGTCCTGGAGCAGAACTCAATACATTATAATAGTTTAAAACAATTAAAGGAATACTAAGATAATATATTATGAAAATTAAGTATAAGTATTTGGATAAATAATTATAAAAGTATCAATAAATTGAATTAAAAATAATTTTTTAATATATGTTCATACTCAGGCATTATTGGGGGGCATCAGAACCTCTGAGGACCCCATGACGTCTTCCTTTCTCTTCCTAGGCTAACAGGGCTAGGCTAGGCTAGTTAGCTTATGTTATACTTTAGTTTTTTTCTTCTGTTTAATTCCTAACTTGTTCATCACAACCATGATGTGTCAACACCATAACTGACAATTTACAAAACTTTGATGAAATTTTGTGAAAAAAATGTTTAATTTCTGTAAACTGTAAAGATTTCCTGGACCTGATGAGCTACAATATGGCCTCCTTCAGAATAACATCATATAAATGGAGGTAGTTTGTCATTTTGTCAACTCCATCAGAGTTTTTAACTGACATTGTGACTCTTTCAGTGATAATGTTGACAAATCTCACTTAAATGTGTAATTAATTCATTTTAATTCATTTTACATAAATGGCATTACTTCACATGTATCAAGTTTTTCTTTTTACTAACTTTGTCACCACCTTCAGTTGTTCTGTGTTAACTCCGTCAGATGGACTTTATGTTGTTCTTTGTTTTAAATATTTATTTTATTTCTTGAGAAGCACTTGTCTGTAAAACTGAGTAAAAATATCACTAATGGGGTCATTAAAACTAATTTTATATTTATTTTTGTCAGATAGTTTTGGGTCAGGTCCATTAAAAATGTAATTTTCAAAAAAGAAATTTAGAACTGGGAGCCTGCACCTTAGCATCTTTACACTTCCAAAACATTTTTGTCATATTTGTATACATAAGCTTGAGAAACAATTGCAGCATTTTGGGGGGAAATTTAAACCCATTTTGTCCCACTTCTCAAGAATCACTGATTAGTATTTTATCCCGACATCACATCTCTTTGGGGGTCTGTATTTGGAGCTTTTCTCGACCGTTTACTTCGTCCAGAACACACGGACCGCATCATTTCCACGCCTGTGAGGATAACGGGGCGCCGGATGGGTGGAGTTTTCTGTAACTTCCACTATATATAACCACCATCACTCGGATGATGAGTCGATCATGTGACTGAAGGCATCACTAAAGGATTTCTTTAAATCAGTGTCAAGTGTTGGAAAGGAAAGTCATGAGATTGGCTGTTCATTTCAAGCCCTTGTTTCTCGCTCTGATTCCTAGCAGGTTAATTTACGGTCAGGAATAGCGGAACTATTCCCAATCTAGGTTTTTAAACGGAACGGAACAATTTTAGGCCGATACTGACGCTCAGACAGAAAAAAAGCTGCCGCCCGAACAGGGACTTGAACCCTGGACCCTCAGATTAAAAGTCTGATGCTCTACCGACTGAGCTATCCGGGCTCTGAACAACGTGAGGAAGATGATGGAAAATATTCCTATAGACAGCGAATTCTGTAGTATTTTTATTTCGGTTCTGACCCAACTATCGCCACTGAGCGGGGTAAACCTCATATCCATTATAATCTGTATTACAATCAGCTCTACCGTCTCATATGTTGCGCTTCGTCTTATAATTTTGTTCATTCTCCTGTTTAAACATTCTGACACTCAAATAGCAATTTCAGAAAGTATCAAGAAAGATAGTTGGATAGTATACCGATACATTCGTCTTTGACTCCTAACAACGGCGCAGCAAACACGTGAATGAAACTCCAAAACACACAAAAAACCCAAATGCAACCCAAAAACACTGCAAACAAAAATGCTGCCAGCACAGAAATCAGTAGCATAAACCTACAACCAACAGCAACCGAAAAAAGGAAACCAACTCACCTGAGGACAAAGCTGTAGGAGAGGGTAGGAAAAAAGAATAATGGTGGATCAGACCTGTAGGCTCAATATGGAGTCACAAGATGACATAATTATTTACCTGGAACAACCTGAGGACTAAAGAAGGAACCTCAGAAAATCAAAGACTGGTGTGTAAACTGCAGTTATCCCTGTATGGACTTAAAGAGTAAACATAAGTAAGGCCAGATTTAGGCTAGTAAGTAACTTCATATTCATAAAGATATATGCCTATTTTGTCCACTGTTGACTGCAATAAAGTAACACATAATGTTAATATGGGAGTAATGATTTTAAATTAGTTTTTAATTGTACTTTTATAATTATTACAGTAAAGATTTCACCATGTAGTGATTTCATATTAACTTCCTACTTATACCAAAAAGGTTTTTTTCAAGTACCTTAACCTCCTGAGACCCGGGCTTTTGTTTGATGTGCATTTTTTATGTCTCCTTACTATTTGGGATTAGTATGACCTAATTTTAGTTGAAATTAAATTTTAGCTTTCTATGTGCTCTTGAACTATGTCAAAACCAATGCCCTCATATGAGGACAATGGGTCTGTTTTTGCATATACATTTCTCCTTGTCATTTGGGATCATAAGGACCCAATTGGCCTAAAAATGAAATTTCAGCTTTCTACAATAAGTGGTTATCTCAAAACCCAATGTCCTCAGACGAGGACATTGGGTCTATCTGTGTGACGATAAGACCATTCAATCAATGTTATTATTTACATCTGTGTTTACAAAAATGTAATGTCCTCATATGAGGATGCAGGGTCTCAGGAGGTTAAAGAAGAACATGATCAATATTGGTAATTTATTCTAAGCATCCAAATTGTGACTATTTTAGGCCAGCATATTCATTGTAAAGTGTGGAACAGTTATTTATAATTTGAGCTCTGTGACAAAAACAGAAATAGATTTTATTGTTACAAATATTAAACAGAAACAAGCAGAAACATAAGGCCTTAGCTGTGTACTGCGCTATAACAAATCATTCCCTCCAAACGTACACAGTTGATAACATGTGCAGGTAAGTAAAATAAATTTTAATTGAAAAAGAAACCACAGGCCCCAGCGAGATTTGAACTCGCGACCCCTGGTTTACAAGACCAGTGCTCTAACCCCTGAGCTATGGAGCCTGAGATACCGGACATGACGTCATTTTTACTTAAATCTTATCAACAAGTGGAATATAGTCACGATGATGTGTATACTTTGTTTCTCGTGGTTTAGTGAAGTAAAATGTTCGGATTCAAGGATATTTAAGTAAATATGAAAATTAAATCTTAAAAATCAAACGGCGGACCGAACCATTTAAATTCACCATACTCACAATTTCTCCACCGGGTGGCGACATTTCATCACTTTTTCAAACGTTGCAGCAAACGACTAGACAGAAAATGTTAAAAAAACAAACAAAAAAACAACCCAAAAAACATGCAGTTAGTGTGTATTTATCCCTTTTGTTTTATTTGAGCGTGGAATAAGATAGAAATAAAATGAAAACTGAAAAAAGCAGTGTTTATTTTCTGTTTGAACCGAGTGGATTTCTAGGCGTGGTGAGTGGAGGGAGCTGAGTGATGGGGGCGGCTGTTGTCCTCGTCCACTCCACGGCCTCACATACTGTTTTCCTGCTACAATGAAGCGAAGATGGACGCGAAAGGATAGAATAAACATGGTAACACCGTTTTTCTCCTCCTAACTTCACAGGGAGGGGTTTTTCCTCTCTCGTTTGGTTTACCTAAATAAAATAAAAGTTGGAGAGGATTTCTCTTTGTGTGGAGTGGAAGGGGAGAGACAGGCGGAACCATGCTGGAGCCTAAAGGGTAGATTTAATTCATGAAGGAGTTTGTTAAAGTTTGCTCCAGAAGTCTTGGATCAGGAGGGAGGACGCAGGAGTCCAACAGGTGAATCTTTCACTCAGTTGTTGCTTTAAGACTCTCCTAATGTGATTTTGTTGTAACGGCTGATTAGTTCGGTTCATCCAGCGGAGAACAAAGGCTCGGTTTTGGTTGCATGTGTCAGGTTGTGTCCCGGGGATCCAGACCGGTTGAACCAGTTTTTCCTCTCCAGGTTGGGGAGTCGTTGGACGAAGCCACCGCTTCGGATCGCTAAATCCCAGACACGTCGGTAATAAAAGGGGAATTGAAAGCAAATTTAAACACAGAGGTGTTCGTGGGGTATTTATGCCCTTTTGGTTCTGAGTAATCCCGCGGCGTGGGGGAACCACAGCACGGAGGCGGAACATCACTGACGACAGCGCGGAGATTTCTGCCCCTCTGAAGGCCTCAAAAAACGGGCTATGAACCAACCGACTCGCCGGAGCTGCTGTTAGCCCGTCTGGAAGGAAAAACATCGGCCGGAAAGAAGCCGACCTCAGGGCCAATATCCACTTTTTCGTGCCTGCTCAGTTCCCGGGTGTTTTATCCACGTATTACGGTGGTATAACGGGGGAGGACCGTGATTTGCTTCGCCCAGCTGCCATGAGAGAAACCCGGAGCTCTGTGGAAGAATGTGCCGCCTCCTCCCGGTGTTAGCTCCTCCGCGGCTCCATGTAAGGCTCCCAGCCTGGGTATCTGTTAGCTTTACAACATTGTATGATTTTATTTATTCAGAATTAGGTATAAATATGTCCGCAAACTCAGAGAATAATAGATTAAAATCAGATGACAGGGAGAAAAACAGCGCTTTGTGTCTCTGCTGGGCGGCTAGCCGCCGCTTCCAGCTGCCGGGCTCCGTTCCCAGCCAACACTTCCCTCCTCATCCCGTCTTCCCTCCTGGTTTAACACTAATTTACTCCCCAGGGCCACCAGTAACAACATGCTCCTGGCCTCCGCTGTGGTGGTGTGGGAATGGCTCAACGAGCACGGCCGGTGGCGGCCCTACAGCCCCGCCGTCTCCCACCAGATCGAGGCGGCCATCCGGAGCAGCGACCCCCGCGGAGGGAGCGTGGTCCTCGGCCAGGTCGACAGCAGGCTCTCGCCGTACATCATCGACCTCCAGTCCATGCACCAGTTCAGACAAGACACAGGTGAGCTGGGAGATGATGAAGGTCTTGTCTGGGTTTGTTGATGCTGATCCAGATTATAGTGGAAATTAACTCCAAAACACACCAATATGTGTAAAATTAGTGAGTTCTGGAGGATAAATCCAGTTGTTTTGCTCTGTGATCCAGCTGTTTGCCAGATGTTGGCCTGCACAAGTCTGCAGTTTGAGAACCCCTAAATGACACCGTGTGTGTTTTTCATGGCAGTAAACTTTGCATTTTTTGGATGTAAAATATTCAGCACACGCCCTTCATGCGTAACTGTTTTTGCTGGAACATCAGCACACAGCTCCATATGTTGGGGCAACACCAAGCTTTGAGTTTTCACATACGTTAGCAGTGATTTTTGGACAGCGAATCTTGCAGATGTGTTTTCTCTCCAAACTGGACGTTCCCTGTTGACGTTTTACGGCTGTTTCTGGTCCGTGTCCTGTGAGCAGAGCAGAAACTTCAGCATTTTACTCCCCGCATCCTAAAACCAAGGATCAGTTCACTTTATTTATCCCTAAAGGAAACTAAATGTTGTTGTAATTCATATCATCTTCAAAGAGTCGTTGTGGATGGTGATTCAGGAAACATCTCCAGTAGCAGTCAGTCTTGCAATGAATCTGTAGAAGCCTCTGACTGAAGACGGTTACTGTATGACATTCTCCTGACTGTCATGGCCTGCTAGCAGGGTAAGCACTGCTAGTCCATCTCATTAGCTTTTGCAGCTTCTCTTGAACTCTGCCTGGCTGTGACAGACAGACGTTGGAGTAGGGGATACCATCCCTGTTCCTTATGATGGTTTGAACTTCTTCCTTCTCTCTCTGCTCTTAGCTTTTAAGATGCTAATCAGCTGCTCTCAGTTGTAAAAACACATTGTTTCCACGGTTACGCTTCATAACAACTGTCAAAAAAGTAAGAGCAGAAATCAACAATCAGATGGAGGGCTGGGTTCTAATTTATTTTACCACAGGGACATTTCTGATGATTTAAAGTAAGTTTTTACTTTTAAATCTGTTTTTTAATTCTTTAAAGAATTTAAAAGGAGTATCATTTTTAATTTGAATAAACAAAAAGTTAAAAAAAATAAGGAATTTTTTAAAAGTAAGTTTTATTTTACCCGTAAAGCATGTTAGAATAAAAGTAGTTACATCCATAAATGATAAGCTACCTGCAGGATTTCACTCTCAGGTATTCTGGTTTGATCAGCAGCCATACTCTCATATTTATAATGGAGATCAGAACTGAAAGTCTTCAGTCAAAAACAGTTAAATAATTGATCTGTGAGATTTGAGCCCTTTGTAATTTGATTTATTTCCATAATTCATCAAAATGCCGACCTATAAAAAAGCTAATCTGGATTTGCAAAGTAGAAAAGATTGTTTTATGGGGTTTTTGTGGGATGAAAAAAACAGCAGGAATGTCTGAGATTCTGGTTTATGAATCAGAATGAATCATAAAAATATTCTCCTGGATGAAAAGCTGCTTCCAGAGAGGCGGAGATTTGACGGGTGACATCACCTCTAAGTTAGCATTTTCTGCTGCGTTTCTTTATGAGGAGACCTGAGATGTTTGCTCAGATGTTTCAGGATTCAGTTTTTGGGCCTAACAGACGGTACTTCCTGATTCTGCAAACATGGACTACAGAAGGACTGTTGTGATTCTGCAGGGAAAGTTGGACTTTTTCTCCAACCTGTAATAGTAAAAAAAGATCAACATTGAGGAAAATAATTCATTGTTCCTTTAGAGCGTCTGGTCCAGATGTTCCAGGGAAACTGTTGTTCCAGTTGATCATGGTTTAAGTGTTTGGTTCTGCTCAGTTCTGTGCTGCGATTCAGACTCAATGCGTGACTCGGACTCGCTGCCTGTCGGACTCGTTACGTGACTCGGACTCGTTGCGTGACTCGGACTCGGGTCCAGCAGTGTGTTTCTCGGCCGGTCTGTGCTCAGGGTGGAGAAGACGCAGCAGAGTGACGGGCTGCAGCAGCTGCTGCAGACGGACATTTTTGCGCTCTTACGCTACAAACGGGCCAACAGCTGCAAACTCCTCCTGCAGAGAAAAGGCCAACAGATTCTGTGGGAAGAATGAAATATTTCATGGTCTAATGAGCGCAGCCCCCCTCCTTCCTGAAGGCCTTTGGGTTTTGTTTTGCGATGGAGCGACTCAGAAAGGAGTGAGATAATTCTCTCCATCTCTCTGCTCCTCTGTCGGGTCTCTTGTTGGTATTCAGACTCTTTGGCTTTAGAGTTGGGTGAGATACGAGATGCGCTCCCTGATTTTCCTTCTGGTTTACTTTAGTCATTGAATCCTGGAATTTCTTATTACATCTGGACTTAGATTTCTGTTTTCTTTCTTTAACTGGCTGCATTCTTCCAGATCTGCGTGTTGCTGCAGTGAGAGTGGAGGAAGCAGGCTGACATCATGGCAGCCAGGGTGTGTTTGGATGCCAGGAAGGAGCCGGTTTGGTTTAAAACGCAGAGAAACGACGTTAATCAAAACTTGTTTTATTGTTTTTATCCGTGGTGGTGCTTTGTACTTTCTACATTTTGTCATTCTGAAACTCCGGACGTCCTACGACTTTATAGGGATTTAAAGAGCAGAACAAACACAAAATAGAGCAGAAATATGAAGAGGGACTTTGAGGATTGATAGTTTTCACAGAGATAATCTGTTAACAGGAAAGCTGTCGGTCTAATCAGTCTGACCTTTATGGAGAAGCAGCTAGAAGAAAGCGAGAAGACATTGTGGTCTGATCAGAGGAATCCAAAATGAAACTCCCTGTGACCTCATGTGGAGCAAAATCAGCCTGAAAATGACGTTTCCACTGTGAAACATGGTGGTGGCAGCATCATGCTGTGGGACAGGAAAGCAGGTCAGAGTTTTACTCTGAATTTTTCTCTCAATGAAACAATTAAACACTGAAGACATTTTTATTCCAGTGAGAATAAAAACCTATATTTGGTGCTTTGGTGTGGAATATTTACTGACCCCTAAAACAAACGGCCAGTCCTGTGGATCAGATGAGGCGTTTAGGGTCCTGGGAGATCTGTGTGTTCCTCCAGATATTACAACCGGTTTCCCTCAGACCAACTCGTCGTCACTTTCCTTTCTTTGTTGGTTTTTTTTATTCGGGCTCCAGCTGGGCCGGCTGAAGGAGACACATTCCCAGAGACACACAAAGCTGCGAGGCGTTCGGGTCACGATGGAGGGCGGGGCCGGGGGGCGCAGGGCCGGGGGCTGAGAGGTCGGGGGGCGCAGGGCTGGGGGGAGCGGGGGGCGCTCCCCAGAGACCAGGGGGTTCTCTAAGTGTGGTGACAAACAATGGAATGGGAGTGCCATCAAAGATTTAAACTAACTCGTTTGGAGGACTAACTAACTTAAGCTAAACTAGCAGCTGCCTGTGTGTGTGTGTGTGTGTGTGTGTGTGTGTGTGTGTGTGTGCGTGTGTGTGTGTGTGTTTCCATCTGGAAGCTGGCGGTGATCAGGGCGGCTGCAGAGGCTCTCCTGCTGCAGCCGCAGGAAGTTGTTGAAGCTGACACGTTTCCTGAGTTTCCCACCAGAGGAAACGCTGCTGTGTTTATTTGGATTTCCTTTCCTGTCTCCTAACAGCTGAGAAGGAAAAGCTAAGAATAACTCGGCGGCGTCCTCTGATGGCGGCGCAACACGTCTGCCAGCAACAAAATACAGCCACTAATGAGCCTCAGAGACGATCAGGAGAACGAGTGTGGTTCAGTAAACGCAAGGCGTATTAATAAAAATAACGAGTTCAGTGAGCAGAATCCACAGAACCAAACCATGAACTGAACCAGAGGCTCTCTGTTCATCAGGACTCTGACAGGAAGAAGCACGCACACCCCCAAATTGCACCCATGAACAGACAAAATTGGTACAGAACAAAAAAAGTCTGTTCACACTTTAAACTAATCATTCTGCATAGGGCTGGGGGATATGAGGAAAATCTAATATCCTGATATATTTTTGCTATATTACGATACATGATATATATCACGATATTCTTAAATGAACTCCAATGGTTTTTTAAACTAGACTCCTTGCAGCATGATTTCACCCAAACACGTTCCCGCCACCATTTCTCTGCTAGACCAGCTATGCTTCACTTTGACAAACTTAACATATAGTTGTGCTGTGGAATAATGTGTGTTTTAGTTCAGCTTAAAAATAAAAACGGCGAAATACATAAACTAACAGGTCATCAGTAAAGCAGGTGTTTAAATTATCTAATCTACCACCGCTCTGTTAGCTTGGCTAATAGCGGCGGTGGCTAATAGCAGCGGTGGCTAATAGCGGCGGTGGCTAATAGCGGCGGTGGCTAATAGCAGCGGTGGCTAATAGCGGCGGTGGCTAATCTACCACAGCGATCACTTGTTAATAAAAGCAAAATACACATCAAGTCTAAAAGCATAAAACTGTAATGAACTGAATGTTCTGCTCTATGTGGAAAATGTTTGAGTGTTTTTGGTCCTGAATCCTGATAGGTAAAGTTGCGTTGTTGTCAGTTGCTATGGCAACGAGTCTACGTGTATCGTAAAGCCGACAGAGCGAGAAAAAAAAGAATGAGTAGTTTTGAGTTATTTTTCCCATTGCACAGCACTAAATGAATCATATCTACGTCTCCAGGTTTTACTTTAACAAACCAGGCTATGGACGGCAGGTAAAAGATTAGTCTCATTGGGTGGTGAAATAAATTTGTGGTACAAACTTTTGTGGCAATAGTTTCATAACATGTTTCGCAAATTAACTAATTTTGTTTGACATCCTCCATATAAAATCCAAACCGCTGCCAGATTATTGATCCTGCTGTTTCTCTTCTGAACTAGACAGTTCATCTGATTCCTCTTCAGTTACGTCTCGTTCAGCTGCTCACCTTAAACTCTCGCTGTCACCATGGACCTTACCAAGCTCCGCCCACAACCGACCCACGTGACCGCAAGTCTCACAAACAAAGCCTGGCGGCGAATTGTTTCTATGTAAACATGACTGATTAGTGCATCATTTCTACCGGATTTTCACAATATATCAGCTACTAAATGGACAGAGGAACTAACAAGTTCTTGTCATCCTTGTTGGATGAGATCAAGGTGTTTGAGCTTCGCGACGCCTCCAACATTGAGCGTCACATCAAAACGCTTTCGTTCGATGAGAACGGCAGATCCACACACCCTCTACATCAGGGGACCCAAACGTTTTGAGACCAAGATCTACTTTTTCTCTCACCAGCCGGCTGAGATCTACCTCATGACACGAAGACATAAGAATTGTAAATTAAACTATTGACTGATTTTATGTGCGAATATCCATCAGTTATAGCAGAAATATTAAAGTGATAGAAAACCTAATGCAGTTTCTTCCTCAGTGAGACTCTGCCACTGGGAGCAGGTTACTGGTTTCTCAGTCACAAGCTGGTTGCAAACCTGAGGCCAGCAGGTGTCAGTCCATTATGGTAGATCTGAACTTTGACCTCAATATGAGAAGCTACAGACTGATAGGAGGAGCCAAAGAGCTCTGTAAAGGTAAAGGAAAATCTTCTGAAGTTGGGATATAATTCATTTAATTTCACATAATTACCGCGGTAGAAGCCATTTGTTTGTTAAAATTTTATGAAATATATTTGTTCTGTTTGATGTTTGTTGTGAATGACGTAAACTCACAAACAACGAGGTAATTAGTCCAACGTTTAGAAACTACAGCGGCTGTAAATCGCCACAGCAAAGGGAAACAAAGGTAAAATAACCTGAACAGGTGATCAACTCAGAACCACTCCTACCTTTTTACTCTCTCTCTCTGTGTAGTTTAAACACACCTGTTACCGTGGCAACCGCCTGCGCCCCGCAAGACGAGCAAAGATTACGTTAAAAACATAACATTCAGTCCGTTACGATATCAAGTTTCCAGGCTTGATATTTATTTATCGATTATTAATCAGCGCTTCCCTGAACACAGCGATGGTTGACTGACTAGCTGTACTTGGTGCTAACGTGGCTAACACGAGTAACAGTTTAGTCCAAAGCCTTTTCTGCTAAAATAAAATCTTTAGTGTATGTCAGATACAGACACATTGCATATTGATCTGTTTAGCTAATGTCAGACTGTAGCAGACAGGCTTCAAGGTGTAGAAGTTGTATCAGTTCTGCCATTATGCTGTACTTAGCTAACGGGAAGCTAAGTGTGTTTGTGAGACGGCCACGTAGAATGGGCATCAGCCAATGAAACGCGGCCCTGTGGTAAGGTCCATGATGTTTGTTTTCTCGCAGCGTGATTGGTAGAACATTTTCAGGTTGGGAGGGGGAGGGACTAGTGATGCATTCATAGGGTGTCGGATAAACCATACTCGCAGTGAATTTAACGTCGAATGTTTATTATTTGAAAGACAATTTATACTCGATGGTTGCGATATGGCGATTTTAACTATATACTACTATATGAATTGAAAAAATCGTGATACATCGAGTATACTCGATACATCGCACAGGTCTAATTCAGTTGTTTTATTAATCAGTTAATAATTGGATATCAGAAGGTGCTTACTAGGAGGTTTTTTTTGTCTCAGAATCTGATCCTGGTGAAACTAAAACTGCCACGCTGGGCATTCAGGGTAGAAAAGGTTTATAGACAGTTCTTTATCTTAAGTTCAACCTGTATTGATGTTTTTGTACCGTTTTGTCTTAATTACAGCTCTGACTGTGAGATGTTCTCTCAGCAAATGGCCTTTTTTTTATTCTTTTTTAGTATACATTAAGTGTATACTCTAAGAAATGATTAATTTATTACAAAATTAGTCGATTATTTAAGAAATTGATTCATCACAATGAAACATTTCAGCCCTAGATTACAGAAAGTGTGTCCAATAACTAAGGACTTTGTTCCTGAGAACATTTACCATCTGTTTTCATGGCTTCTTCCTCTCAGAGCGGCTCTTCAGCCCGTGTTTCTCTGAGGAGGATGACCTCCATCAGCTTCATCCAGGATCCTTGTTCTGGTTCTCGTGTCAGAACGTCCTCTAATGATCGTAACTGACCTAAACAGGAAAAGTTTGGTTTTATGTGAAGTCAGACGGTGAGAAAAGTTCAGCGTCTCTGTGAGAGACGGATGTGACATGAAACCAGGACTGAATTCTCACACAGCAGCGTTTACACACATTTCAGCGGTTGTGTCTGTCTTCAGCCCGTGTGGATTAGCTTTTCTTACATGTAGCTCTTCTTTGGTTCACCTGATCTCTCTCCCACTGCGCTTGTTTTTTTCCTGCGTTTTATTCTCACACTCTCTGAAGCTGAAAATTGAGTCTGAACCCAAAACTCAAGGGAGCCGACTTTTTCAAGGTGGGACAAAGACAAAGAGACACGCAGAGTTGAAGGCAGCGAGAGTCAGCGCAAAGTCAAAAGTAGGAGAGGGGTGAAAATGTGAGGGAGAGAGGAAACTCTGCTTTATGATGAATGGATAAAACCCTCAGAGGTCAGAACACGGCTTCTGCTTGGGACGTTGTTCTGAAACTCTGCATGTCGGGTTACTGGAGCAGGGGGGAGGGGTCACATGACCAGAACCAGCAACCAGAGCATGATGGAGTTAGAATAATCTAAATGCTCAGCTTCAACTAATTTATTAATCAATAAAACAATATCATAAACAGAGCAGCAATCAAGCCAAAGCTGTTCAACATTTCTACATTTTCACGTTTTCTGGAAATTTGCTCGGCCCAAATTTCCTCTAGTGGAAGTTTTATTTTCACCTGGTTCAGATTCTGTATAATAAACTTTATTTAGCACCTTTTGCTATCCAGGTACTAATCAGTTAATCCAAAAAATAATCCTCAGATCAGCCCTACACCGTCCTGATGCTCAGTCTGAGCTTTCACGTTTTTACTAAAGTTATGCTGCTGTTGCTCTTTAGGCAATAAAATATATATTTTCTTATTCAAAGAGGAAATTAAATTATTTGTTCATCTGGTTCAGATTCAGGTCTATTCCAATTCTTAGTAGCAATGTTTAATCTATTTCTATGGGGTTAAATAAAAAATCTGATTCTTTTGTCTAGTTAATTGTCAAAATGATTGATTATTAAAATAATTGTTAGTTGCAGGCCTTCATTAGTGATGACATAAATATTCGCTTCCTTAAAAGTAACTGACCTAATTCAACAGAGGTCCAGTCAACTGGTGCTTGTAGTCTCATCCTGAGTGAAACAGCGATTTGTTTGTATTAAATTAATTTGTGGCAGTAACAGAAAGGAAGTAAATAGTTTATCTATTCACTGTAAAGACGAACTCTTTGATTGATCAGCTGAACTCCTGGATCCTTCGTCGACCCGACTGAAACTCGGTGCCAGTGCAGAACCGGCTTGTTTCAAACTAAAAGCTTTAAACAAGAGTTTTTATCAGAACTCTTGTCTTCCTCATTCCAGGAACTCAGCCTGTTGTGATGATGTGAGCGGCGGTCAGACGAGGTTCTGTCTCAGCTGAACGATGATCCCACTTCCTGTTTGCTGCCTCAGCCTCAGCTCTGCTGATCCAGCTGAAAATGTGCCACAGATTGCCCTTTGACCTTCTCCAGTGGGCAGATTACAGCCCTGGAGCTTCATTAAGGCTTGTTTGCTTCATGAGTTTTGTCGTTTCTGTCCGCGCTGCCTCAGCGGTCTGCAGCTCCAGGCCGTCAGGAACCTTTTGAAGACCAGAAAGGTCAGACTGCAGGTCAACCGCTGCGCTTAATGTTGCTGAAATTAGCGATTAGCGTGTTTTGAAGTGAGAGAAAGTTGAGCCGCGAGGGAGAAAAGTCACAAGTCATGCAGTCATGATGTTTTAGAGTGAAGAAGAAGAAGCCTGGAGGACTGAAGGCGGTTTGTTCAGCTGGTTTCACTTTTAACCCCTAAACTCCTGAAATGGAGGAAAAATGTTGAAGTGGAAGATTCTTCCAGAGAAACCGGACATCTGTTTGCCTGCTGGTCACTCTGCAGTGTGTGTGTGTGTGTGTGTGTGAAGGGAGGGGTCAGAGAACAATGAAGGCCAGATGGTCCTCCTCCTCCTCCACCTGCTCCAGGCCGCTCTTCACCTCCGTCACGTTAAAGGCAGATGAATCGTCAGGTCTTACAGAAATGAAGTTAATATTCGTAGAAATGCATGTCAGGGTCAGGCGACATGGAAGCAAACGTTTAGCACCATATTTTGTAGTATTTTTCTATCCACATCAATAAAAAAATTATGATAAAAAGTATTTAAATCAGTCTCAAGCTATTTTAGAGAAAGCATGTCTGGGGCTGCATATCGGTCTAGTCAAAGCCTGACAAACACAATAATTACTGGGGTTTCCAAGCTGTGGCTCGGGGCCTAATTGCTGCTCCTGGACTGATTTTATGTGGCCCTGCATGAGATTCATGAATAGTACATTCAGTATTTGCTGCAGCAACACAGGAGGCAAAAACCTATTTTTAATTTGGACCAAACTATTAACCATTACCAACCAGCTTAAAGTTTATTTTTTAAACTTTTAAAACCCTGTTATTCTTTCTTTTAATCTGAGTAATTTTTTCAGTCCTAAACTGGACAGAGAAAGTTTACTGTTCTCAGGAGTAAGTCTTTCTCTCTCTCGCTCTTTTGCAGCCTGGATGAACTGACTGTGTGTGCGTGTGTGTGTGTGTGTGTGTGTGTGTGTGTGTGTGTGTGTGTGTGTGTGTGTGTGTGTGTGCTCTCTGACTGAACACACGTTCTGCTGTTCATGAATTCAGAGACAAATCCCCACAGGGATCAATAAAGCAGCACATTACTCCTTATTGTTGACATAATGGAGACGATATGAAACAGAAGCGCCAGGTTTGCAGGGACGGCCGGTTCCTGCTGGTTCTCCTAAAGTATTCACATCCTTCAATTCATCCTCCTTCACCCAGGTACCCCCAAATAAAACCCAGGACAACAAACTGGGTTTAGAAAATGCATCATTATGACCAAACCAACACCACGTGACCAAGCTCCTCCCCCTGCAGAAACACACACAGGGCAGCAAGGTGGTTGGTGTCGGCCAGATATCAAACCATTCGGACCATAAAGTCCATCATTCAGTCGTCATTTGATCTTCTGCTGGTTTCTTTGGATCTTTATCTTCTGGTTCAAACCGAGCCGCAGCATTCGGTTCTTCAGTCCGTCGTTCTCTTCATGTCGTCATGATCACGTCTTTCTGCTGCCGGCTGATCAGCCCGTTGCCTTGGAGACGGGGTTAGTTTCTGGTTGGTCGGTCGAGTCGCCGTCCTGCCGCCGGCGCGACACAGAGAGCCATTGTTCCGTTGGTTTATTGGGGTTTAGGGATATTTATTGGCTTGTTCTAAGATTATTTATTTGGGCCTGAATGTGAAACAGCAGAATAAAGCTGAACAAATGAAAGTCCTGCTTTCAAATGTGATCTCAGAATGACTGCATGGAGCTGGGAGGGTGTTTTCCCTTCAGTCCAAGTATGTTAATGAAAGTCATGCATGCAGCCTCAGAGGACACGACTCGGGACAAATACTGACATCTCTGTGTCCTTCTGCATTTCTGAGATACAAAACCTAAAACATATTCATTTGTAGCAGAAATCTGATCTCTGGGTCGGAACAGTCCCAGCAGAACTCAGAGGAAAACCCAAAGAAATGTTTCTCTGAAGTCCTAACGCCATCACTGGATGAAGCAAAATCAGGAACGTTATTTCCTTTGTTCTGTTCCAGGAACCATCCGTCCGGTCCGGAGGACCTTCTACGACCCGGCCTCCGCCCCGGGTCAGGGCTGGCAGTGGGAGTGGGAGAACGATGCGGGAACCTGGACGCCGTACGACATGGAGGTGGCCATCGCCATCGAGAGCGCCCACAGCCGCCAGCAGACCTGCCTGGACCTGACGCCGCTGGGCTTCTGCTACCTCATCGACTTTAAGAACATGACGCAGGTCAGCTGACAGGAGGTGTTGCTAGGCTACAGAACGCAGGTCAGCTGACAGGAAGTGTTGCTAGGCTACAGAATGCAGGTTGGATCAGCTGACAGGAAGTGTTTTAAGTGTCCTGTTCACTGAACATATCTGGTTCTCCAGCTTGGTGTCGCAGCAGGGATTTGGACTCAGATTCTGATAAATATCTCAAGCAGCAGGTTAGATAAAAGCTCAGAGACTAAAATGATTTTGTTTTTCATATAGAAATCTGGTTCTGGTGGATCTCTGATGTTCTGAATATCTCTGTGTGTTTCACATATCCAAACTCTTTGATGGACTTCCCTTTACAATCCTCACAAAGCTGCATTAATTAAAGTTTTTTTCCTTCCACTCAACTTTCCAGTGATATTCTTGGATCCAGCAAAGCCAGTTATTTAAGAATCTCAATTAAATGATTGAAATTAAATCAGTTCTTGATTCTGACAAATTTTTTGTCTTGTTCTGACCCACAGGTGAACCGGCAGAGCCAGCGGTGCCGGCGGATCCAGCGGCGCGCCGACCTGGCCTACCCGCTGGTGTCCGGCCCGCTGCCCGTCCCCAAAGGAGGCGCGGTGGGAGGAGGAGGGGGCCTGACAGGGGCCCTGCTGGGCGTCGGGGTATCTGGGGCCAGCATGGGGGTGGGAGGCCCCGTCACCTCTAACGGCGGCCTGCCGGTTCTGGGTCTGGGCCAGCCGTGTTCCTGCCAGCAGTGCATGCTGGTCCTGAGCGTGAAGAGCGGTGCAGGAGGTGCAGCAGGCGCTGCAGCGGCCTTCCAGACTCTGAACAGGCGGGCTCTAACCATGCAGCGCCCCAAGAACTTGGCTCCCCCCGCGTTGCGCCCCCTCAGCCCGTCTAAGTCGGCAACTCTGGGGCGGGGCCTGCAGCAGAGCCCCGCCTACTACCAGACTCTGCCGCATGGCCTCGCCATCACCAAGAACACGGCGTCGCCGCGGAGGAACGCCCAGCTGTTCGCCCAGTCGCTGGCCACCCTCACCGCCGGCGCCTCTTCCATGGGTCTCTCAACGCCTTCCAGCAGGCCGCCGCCGCCTGCGCTGCCGCCGCCGCAGCTGCCCGCCTCCAACCAGAACCCGCCCACTATTCCGCCCAAGCTCTCCTCCTCCTCTTCCTCAGCCACAGAACCGGTACCGACCGCCACGCTGATCACCCCCGCCAGCGGCGTCACCACGCCCCCCTCCCCGGTGCCGTCTCCATCGCCCGTGGTGATGAAGCCGCAACGCACACCATCGTCGACGGCGGCGTGCCACGCCCCCTTACCGCAGCGGTCCAGCTTGGCCGGGCTGAGCAGGCCGGCGCTGCAGAGGATCGCCATGGCGCAGTCCAGAGCGCTCATAGCCTCAGGGTGAGTCAGAACAGAGGAGAAGCAAATGCAACAGGAAAACAGCAGCAAGTTTAAACGCTGCAGTCTCACTCCAGACCACCAGGGGGAGTCAGAACCAAACCAAATGAGCTCACACTGTCACCAGAGACCAGATGTCATGATTTAACGTAATGACCAAAAGTTGGAAAAAATCCATAATTTTCTGACACGCAGTCTTTTACAATGTAACAGAACAACTGCATATTTACGTAGACAATATTAACTGCTCTAGGCTGCCCCTAGTGGTCTGGAGGACTTCGGTTTTGTGGAACTGTTCTGACATTTACAGTGCTTCTTAATTGTTGCTGTTTTTGCTATTTGCATCATTTTCCATTTTGCTTCTGCAGCATTTTCTGTTGCGTTTGTTTTTTGTTTTTTGTTTGGGATTTTGTATCACTGATGTGTTTGCTGTGTGTTTCGCTGTTTGCTGAGCCTTTTTGGACAAATCGACCTCCGTAGAGATTTTATTAAAGTTACATTATTATCTATTAAAGGGGCATTATTACATGTTCTCCACCCACATGGTGCCATTATAGAACAATCAAGTAACTATGTAACGGTCAGTTGTTATGAAAATGCTATTATATCAAATATGACTTAAAAAAAAAGTTTTACCTCCTAATTTAACACCTTGAAATTGGGCCTCTGTCTCTTTAAAAGCTCCTGCTCTCTCTGAAGCTCCGCCTTCAGGTAGTCATCCCAACATGGCTCCTCTATTAACCCTTTAACGTTTTTACCAGCGTTGCTCTGAGAAGTATCTCCTATAACGAGCTCAGCAGTCCACCAGCTGTTTGCTAATAGCTGCTGACTAGTCTGAAGGAGCTCTGGGTGTGTGTGGGGGGGTGTGGGGGGGGGGGGGGTGTTTGTGTGTGTGTGTGGGGTCCCTCCTCTGTGAGGTGGAAGCTTGGAACATGCAGCTCAGAGGAGGAGCAGCGACTCGGAGGCGGGGCTAGGTCCAACCAGGTGTTTTAACAGCTCATTGGAGATTAAAGTGTTTCTCAATCATGAAAGAATCAAAGTAACACACCAGGTGTGTTTCTGATGAGGGACTGGCATGATAAGATGATGTAAAGCTGGAAGCAGTTGGTTTTACCTGATTCTGGCCCTTTAACATGAAGGAGTTGATGAACCTGAGCAGTTATTGCAGCAGCCACATTGTTTCCCTCTATGATGCAATAAGACATGTTAGTTGTGCCTCAGCATGTCCTGATCAGCAGCCAGACATGCTCCTGCTGCAGGCCCCAACATGCAGCTGAGCTCCTCTGATGGTGCCGGTCGGGACCAGGTGACCCGGATGCTTCCAGCTGCAGTGAAGTGGCTCAGCTGGAGCAGTCTGGTTCTGAACCACAGGTCCAGACAGCTGCAGCTTCCCTGGTCACGTAACTGCTAAACCAGATTTCTCTGAGTCTGCGTAGGATCTGTGCAGCAGAGTTCAAAGGTCGGGAGTTCCTCCAGAACCTCAGATCTGTTATGGATCCATGAGGAACGTCGGAATGTCCTGAGATCCTTCCTGTTGAAACTTTAATGTCTCATTTGTGATGCTAGTGGGAGGAAGAGGATCCATATTTTAAAATGACTTCATCATAACTCCACACAAAGACTCCTGGTGCTTTGTTGTGATGTTTACCGCTAACCTGGATTCTTGGTGCACAGCGCCTCCTACAGGTTTGGAGGAGTTAAATGAGCATTTTTTTAGCTCTTCCTTAGAACTTCACCATCAGGAGGTCCTGACGTAACGACGTGGCTCCTCAGTCTGGATCGGATCGGTCCGATAGGAACCACCTGGACTAGTCGGCTGTTTGAGTCAGAAACCAGCTCAGAGTGGAAACAGGTCACCGAGTCAGATCCATTTCCTGTCACACACCAGATCCACTTCCTGTCACACACCACCTTGGGGACTAAAGCTGCTATATGAATCCTCCCACTCAGCTCTCAGTAGGGGGAGTGTGTGTGTGTGTGTGTGTGTGTGTGTGTGTGTGTGTGTGTGTGTGTCCACACTGACTGCTGTGGGACGTTTAACAGACCGGACCTTTACATCTGCAGATTCTGGACTAAATTAGGACTGAGCCAAACATGGCTGAGGTTTAAATTAATGTTGCATCTTTACCTAAAATCTGAGATCTGCTGATCGGATCCGTTCTGGGATCTACAGCGAAACCCGATTCTAAATACAGAGACGAGAGGGGAAAAATGTCCCTCTCCTCCTGGCTCCTCTCGGCCGCCGGGCCCCTCAGGGCCCCTCGGAGCCCCATTGTTGGTCTCCACGGTAACCTTTGTTGGCTGGGCCAGGCCCGGGACACATTAGCAGCACAATGCCTGCCCCCCTCCAGCCCTGCTTTATATTCTGTCCATACTCTTCCTCTCCTGTCTGCGTCCTGAAAACACGTCTCTATTGGTCGTCTTCCTTTTTCTTCTTCAGACGTTTTTCCGTCTGATGCGTCATATTTAATCGACTTCATAAAACGTTAAAGCAGCGATGGATCCGATAGCAACCTGAGGTCCAGGGTTGACAGATAGAAGGTCCCGGGTTCGAATCCCGGTCTGGGAGTCTTTCTGCATGCTCTCTCTGTGGACGTGTGGGTTCTCCCTGGGTACTCCAGGCCCCCCCGGCGGCTGAGAGGAGCCAGGAGGAGAGGGACATTTTTCCCCTCTCGTCTCTGTATTTAGAATCGGGTTTCGCTGTAGATCCCAGAACGGATCCGATCAGCAGATCTCAGATTTTAGGTAAAGATGCAACATTAATTTAAACCTCAGCCATGTTTGGCTCAGTCCTAATTTAGTCCAGAATCTGCAGATGTAAAGGTCCGGTCTGTTAAACGTCCCACAGCAGTCAGTGTGGACACACACACACACACACACACACACACACACACACACACACACATGGCTTGTTGAGACGTGTGTGTGAAATGGGACAGGGACGGGAATAATTTCTGGGTTACAGAAAGCAGACAGTGTTTCTGTTCTACTCAGCATCACTGCTCAAACACACACACACACACACGCACACACACACACACACGCACACACACACACACACACACACACACCCCGCTGACATGCCAGAGGGTGGGGGAGGGGTCATATACGGGGGATGTAAATATATGTAGGAGCCGGGGGGGGGGGGTTGATGAAGAAACGTGTCAGAAAACCAGAAAACTGTCAATGATTGATGGTGATGTGGAGCAAGAGATCAGGCCAACTGCAGAGAAACACACACACACACACCGAGCTGTGAAGGCATTTAACACACATTGCCCTCCGCTCTCACTGCAGAAGTAAATATTGGCCTGGAGCGAACGATGTGTGTTTTCTGCTCTGCAGAGGGGCATGATGGGACGGGGGGGGGGGGGGGGGGGGGGGACATGGAGACATCTGTTGGTTCTGCAACAGGCTGCAGCTTTAGGCCAGCAGGGGGAGCTGTAGCTGCAGAGAGGGTCGGTTCTGATCCGCTAATCATCCGTTAATGAGAAGAGTCAGAGGATCTGGGTCCGAACCAGAACTCAGTGTTACTGCTGCTCCAGCTGCTGGGTCAGAACCCGGACGGTGTCTAAGTCCAAACGCAGCTCAGCAATTCATCCTGATCCGGTTCAGAGCTGCAGAACCTCCAGAAAACGTTCTGAAGGAATCTTTCAGTTTCTCTGCTTCTGCACATCAGAACTAATCAGACGAAGTTCCAACATCCCTCAGTAACCGTCGCCTCGCCCACAGGAAACCGTGTTGTGTGACGCGCTTGTGTGTGTGTGTGTGTGTGTGTGTGTGTGTGTGTGTGTGTGTGTGTGTGTGTGTTATTGTCTGGTGCCTAAAGGAGTCCAGCTGATGTCCATCTGGACTCCAGGGAATCGGAGCAGCAGCTCCTGGGAGGAGGAGGAGTGTGAGACAGAGCTGAGGATGTGTGTGACAGAGAGAGAGAGGTGTGTGTGTGTGTTTGTGTGTGTGTGCGTGTGTGTGTGTGTTTCTGGCATTTGGAGGGATCGAGGGCCCATTCATGTCCCCGTCCCCCAGGCAGAGGGGCCTGCGGTTCGTCTCCTTCTGAACGTCCTTTATTATCTGCTTATGAAGCACAGAGGGAATGAGAGATAAACATTTACAAGAACATTGAACGCACCGTTTGGTTTCATAGGACCATTGAACGCAGCAGCCTGACCCGGTCCAGTAGCCTGGAGTCCAGACCTGACCCGACACACTCACTGCTCTCACCCTGTAGATCTGTGGAGTAGGTTGTGGAGTGATCCACAGGGTGATCCACAGAGTGATCCACAGAGGGATCCACAGAGTGATCCACAGAGTGATCCACAGAGTGATCCACAGAGGGATCTACAGGGTGATCCACAGAGTGATCCACAGAGGGATCCACAGGGTGATCCACAGAGTGATCTACAGGGTGATCCACAGAGTGATCCACAGAGGGATCCACAGGGTGTGTGTGCTCCGTGCGCTCTGGACGCATCATCTCAGAGGATGGTGACGTGTTGGTGACGGATCAGGTAATCCTCTGGCTGTCGTCCGTCTCTGAGCCGATGGAAACTCCCAGGATTAGCTCTAAACCGCCTCTGGAAGTCGCTCTCGTCAGAGGAGTGAGCGGTTCTGTTTCCGTGGTGATCGGTCCGGTCGACCCGGTCTGTTTCTGGCTCGCCGCCTGTTGAACCGGGTTTAGATGTTGGGAATGACGGTCATCAGTGTCTGTCTGTGAGTTTCTCTGAAGTCCACCAGCCTGGGAGCAGGAGATGCTCCTCTCTAACCACCGTGTGTTTTCTCCCGCAGCGTTCCCACCGTGCCGGTGAAGAACCTGAACGGGTCCAGCCCGGTCCACCCCGCGCTGGCCGGTAAGAACCACCCGGCCGGTTCCGTCGGATCGCAGAGTGAGCCGAGGGCCCGATCCGATCCGATCCGCTCTCTGTTTCAGGGATCACCGGGATCCTGATGAGCGCCGCGGCGCTGCCCGTGTGCCTGACCCGGCCGCCCAAGCTGGTGCTGCACCCTCCGCCCGTCAGCAAGAGCGACATCAAGCCGGTACCGGGTTTCAACCACTCCTGCAGGAAGACCACCAAGAAGCAGGTCCGCAAAGGTAAGCTCCGACCTGGCAACCGCTGCTCAGGTCATCATCGTCGTCATCATCATCATCATCATCATCATCATCATCATCATCATCATCTTTACACTGAGTGATGCGTTTCTGTGTTTTCATCTGAACTTTCTGCTGGAAGTTAGGTGGAAGGAAAACTGTTAGAAAAGTTTGCAGGTTTCTTTAGCTGAAAGTCTTGATCATCAAAATGAACAGAAAAACTTGTAAACAATTTATATAATATAATATGCATTAGAAGTAGGCAGATCAATAATATCAATATCAAGTTGATATCGGTATCAGATCGATAATAATGTGGTAAGAACCAAACTTTAGTTTCAGATTCCCTCTTAATTTTGTTTAATTTTTGTATTATAGTTTCTCAACTCTACCTCTAAAGAGATTTTATTTCAGTTTTTATGATCATTTTTCTGCAGTTTGTTCATTTGTAAAAATACACACAAATATTGTTGATATGTTTTTTAAATATTTTGTTAGAAGTATCGGCCTCAGCTTGATATCAGCTTGATACCAGAAATATTCAGTATTACTGTATATAATATAAAGTCCTCTGTGTGTAAAGAGTCTGAACTGATGTTTCATGGAATTAAATTAGTAAAATTAATGAATTTGTTGATCATACTGTGATTTAATGAGCTGTGTTGATATTTCTGTTGAAGTCTGTTGAAACATCAATCTTTTCGAATCCTCTGCATTAAATTATGTGAAGTCTGTAAAAAGCTTGGTTTCCACTTTCCCTCTTCATTTCTTGTGTTTCTGCAGGTAAAACTCCAGAGGAGGTTGTGAAGAAATACCTGCAGAAAGTAAAAAGTCCTCCAGAGGAGGTGAGTCCTGCCTCTGACCACCACCGCTGATGAATCTGTGAAGATATTGCAGACTAACGTTGGTTCTGTGGGTCTCTTCCAGGACTGCACCATCTGCATGGAGCCACTTGGGGGCCCGTCCGGGTACAAAGGTCCGGGCGTTGGACCCGTCTCCAAGGCAGAGTCGGTGGGTCGGCTCGCCCAGTGCGGACACCAGTACCACTTCCAGTGTCTGGTGGCGATGTACAACAACGGCAACAAGGACGGCAGGTCGGTCCAGTACCAGGTCCAGAACCAGACCGAAGGTCTCTGAGCGGGAAAATAACCCGACTTCCTGTCTCAGCCTCCAGTGTCCCACCTGTAAGACCATCTACGGCGTGAAGACCGGCAACCAGCCAGCCGGGAAGATGGAGTACCACGTCATCCCCCACTCCTTACCGGGTCACCCCGACTGCAAGAGCATCCGCATCATCTACAACATACCGCCAGGGATCCAGGTACCGACCCGCGGCGCACTCCGCTTGCTAACGCGCTGCCATCAGACACTAACAGGAAGCTTTTCCTCCAGGGACCAGAGCACCCCAACCCGGGGAAGCCCTTCACTGCCAGAGGCTTCCCGCGACACTGCTACCTCCCAGACAGCGAGAAGGGACGCAAGGTAACAACACCTGCAACGCTAGCCTTTATTTACACTGTGCTTATGATGCGTTACCATGGAAACAATGCTGCTGATTAGCATTTCAAAAGATCAGAGAGAAAAGAAAGATCATCCCCTACTCTACCGTCTGTGCCTGACTTTCAAACCAAACGGCCAGAAAGAGATTTAAGGAGGAGCAGCAGAAGGAAAGGAGGCGGATTAGCAGAGCTAGCTAACAGCTGATGATGTCATCCATGTTACTGTGGAATATCTTCTCTGCTGCCTGGATGTTAGCATGATATGAGTTAGCGTTAGCAACAGTCTTCAGTCAGAGGCCTCTTCAGATTGGCTGTAAGAAACTCGGATCAGTTCTGAGTTCGTTGGAACGAATAAAGTATTTCAATTTATGTTAAATGTGGGACCAAACTGGGTCGTCAACAGAACCATGATCCAAACACAGCAGCAAATTAACAACAAAATAACAGAAAGATAGAAGAATCAAAGAATCTCCAGATTGGACATTGCAAAGCGAGGCGGTTCTGCTGACGCTGCTTTTCTCCGACCCGTCTGCAGGTTCTGAGGCTGCTGCTGGTGGCATGGGACCGCCGGCTCATCTTCTCCATCGGAACCTCCAGCACCACGGGAGAATCCGACACCGTCATCTGGAACGAGGTGCCGAGTCCGCTCAAACCTCTGAGCTAACCATGCTAACCACGCTAACAAAGGAATGTCATTCTTCACTTTCAGGTCCACCACAAGACGGAGTTCGGGTCCAACCTGACGGGCCACGGATTCCCCGACCCGGGTCACCTGGACAACGTGTTAGAGGAGCTCCGAGCTCAGGGCATCACAGAGGAAGATGCACTGGTAGAGAAGTGAGAGAGGAAGAGGAGGAAGACTCTCTGCCAGCACTTAGGAGGAGTTGCGGAGGACAGCGACCGAGTTCTTCAGACAATAATGCTGGCTTAGCCTTTCAATGCAAGTTTCTCCAAATTTTTTAAACCAGCGCATCAAACGAGTAGCAGGGGGAGGAAGAGGAGGTGAAGGAGGAGGAAGAGGAGGTGAAGGGGGAGGAAGAGGAGGCTTGTGGGTCTAGGTACTAAACAAGAGTGAGAATGAATGGGTACTAACATCTAGAACAGGAACAAGTTAACTTTACTGAATGAACGAATAAAAAGTTGGTAAAAAGCAGCAAAAACTGAAAGGAAGAAGATGGAGGAAGAGGAGGAGAGAGGGAGGAAGAGGAGGGAAAGTTGAGGAGGAGGAAGAGAGAGATGGTGTATGAATGTAGTTTAGGATAGCAGTAGAGTGAAATAACTTGTGTGGTACGTTCAGGTGCTAGAGGGACCAACAGATGGGCTGGCTTTGTTTAAGCTGTGGTGAGGTGGCGCCCCCTGGTGGGCAGCTGGAGCAAAGCGGTCCTCACCGTTTCCTCATCACTTCATTCTGCGCTTTGATTCAGGGGCTGGAGCGCCGTGTTCATGATTGTTCTGTGAAGATCCGGAAGAACCGAGCCTCTGGGTCGCAACCACGTTTATGTTTTTATTGTTCTTAGTCATATCAGTCGGTTCCGGCGCTCGCTGTTTTGTCCTGACTGTCATTGAATGCTTCCTTCTGTTGAGGTGAACTCATCCTAACCTGGCTGTGAACGCACCGCCAGGTTAGGAGGGTCCAAATGGTTCTGTTAGCATTCAATGTCAGAACTTCCCTCATGTCATGTTTGATTGTTTACTACAGAAATTTAAAATATATTTTCATCCAGTAGCTGCTTTTCTCCATTACAAAAAGTGTCCAGGAACTAAAAATGTTCTGACATTTTTCTATAAATTATTACCTTATTTGGCAACTGAACAAGTGTAAAATCTTTTAATTTTATCTTTTTTGGTGAGGATAAAATATTTACCTGTTCATCAGAGTAAAGATCAAAACTGGTACGATAGAAATTCTGACTTTTTTCCTCTGAGGTACATTGAACGCAGCTTTGTATCAACAGATAGTCTGCTGCTTCTGATTGGCTGCCATGTTTTAAGCTCGACCAATGAGAACATTTGTAGATGCACTTTTTATCCCAGCTGTTGCAACCTGTGAGGTTCTGTTAATGACCCGGGTCAGAAGAATCCGGGTTATATCATCATCTTCATCTTCATCTTCTACCTGATGCTGGTTGTCCTAATCATGGTTCTCCCTCCACTCTTAACGTCTTTATTACATTTTTTTAGCTGCATATTTACTTTTTAGTAGCATTTTATTGACACTATTATAGAATAAATTGCCTTTTTTTCTTATTTTGTACATTTATGTTGTATTAATTATCCTGTTTTTTATGTTACCTTTTGTTTACGAAGACAGTATTATTAAATACGTCGTCTTTTGTTGCTCTCTGTACAGAAATGAAGCTGATTTGCATCTTTTCTTTGGAAAAGGAATTTCATGGTAGACTTTTATCTGAGTGTGACTTGTAATACGTTTTTCTAACTGAAAGCTGCAGCTGTGTCTTCATGCTGTCAGTGTCTGTCGTGATGCTGGAAGCATTTAATCTTAGTTTTAAAAACTTTTCCAGAATCGCTTCGATTTGTCATCAGTGTTTTCTTGCTCTTTGGCGAACGCTCGGCTTTCCCTTCTGAGCGTGTGCAGCGTGAGGCCAGATGGGATTCATACGGAAAAAGATTACAGCCTCTGGAAAAACAGATCATTTACTTTTTTCTCAGAAGTCCAACTATAAACTCAAAATTCTGAGTTTTAGACTTTAAACTTGTCTTTAATTTTAGGATTCTCATTTTAATCTCAGGATTTGGGAAAACATTCTGAGGTGAATTTCATAATTGTGTTTTCATTTTTCAGTGGCCCTAATCTTCTTCTGTAACTTCACGGTGTGATTTATTTTTTGGATTTGTTTAAACCACCATCATGTCTCATCCCCACTGAACTCTCCTCACCAGTAAATGTGTGGATTACTATCGGCCCACGGTGGCAGTGGAAGGAGACGCGTGATGATGGCTGCTGATTTGAAAGCATGAAAACATGTTAAACAAAAACAAAAAAAGTGTAAATATGGCATAAATAATTGCTGGAGTATGAATGATTAATACAAGAAGAAGAATAAAGAATGAATGAAATTTAAACTTGTGTGTCCTGTCATCTATCGATACCGTGAAATAAAAGTAAAACTAAACTGAAAATATTACAGGCTGAACTGAGGACGGAGTTGCGCTGTGAAATACCTCGCGGTGCCTTTAAGGCGGGAAGCTGCCTTCGATAGCTCAGTTGGTAGAGCGGAGGACTGTAGAGGCGTCTGCCAGGTATCCTTAGGTCGCTGGTTCGAATCCGGCTCGAAGGAGGCGACTGTTTTGTCATTTGTTGTGAAAACGGTGCCGCATGTAAATTATGCCCGAAGTTGATCACGTTTCAAGCAGTCTGTGTTTTTAATACTTTTATTATTGCTTATTTATTTCTTTTTATTGGAGCCTTTCTTTCAATTTGTACATTATTAAATGGACAATTGAATGACTGTCTAAAAATAAGAACAACAAACTTTTCGTGGTCAAGTGCTGGAAATAAACAAATCTTTTTAAGCACAGAACAATAGATTAACTTGTTTAAACACTTTCTTTATGCTGCTCGTTTAGAAGAGGGTTAAGAAGAAACTGAAAATGGCTAAAGGAACAATCTCCTCACCACCTACAGAAAAACTGTTTTTCGAGAAAACAACTGTTCCCTGACCGGGAATCGAACCCGGGCCGCGGCGGTGAGAGCGCCGAATCCTAACCACTAGACCACCAGGGAGCGCTGAGTGCACAGATACATCCTAGACATTTATACTCGAGGTAGCTGAGAGGATGACAGTGGCGAAACCTTGGAGATCTGCATCCAACACCGCTGCTGTCCACCGGACTGTCATATCCGGGCGGTCTCCTTTTTCAGTCCTGGAGCGTCCTTCGCTCCAGGTATCCGGCCCCGTGTGGCCTTTACTTTACATCCAGAGGTCCGTTTTATTCCTTCAGCCGTGGGTCAAACATTCCCCCAACAAAACCCAGATAATGTTTCTCCGGTTAAAGTTCTGGAGCTCAGCGTCTCCTGTCACAGCCTGTGTCTCTTTTTCTATAAGTTCGGGCAGAAGTTGTGACCCAGGTATCTTTTACAAACAAAATAAATACATACAAAATACATAAAACCTGTGCATATACTAATACAAATAATTTCGTTTTTTATAATTTTTATAATTTATGTTTTACTCTGTGGTTAACCTTTTTTTCACAGGATACTTTATTTAATTGTGACGTCACACGCTTCCCTTAAATTCATTTTTCTAAAGCACTTATTTAGTTGGCCGTTTTGTAAACTGTCAGTTGAACAAAATTTATTATATTCTCTTTTTTCATTTAAAGCTTTATTGAACAAGTGGAAAGTGTACAACAACTGGACAAATAAATACGGAAAAATCCAACACTTACATGAACAAAGATGTAACCATGAGTGAAAGATATGCTCAAGGAAATACTTCCAGAAGAGTAACTAACCATTATGGTAGGTGACAGGCAACAAATGTGGTCCTGTGGAGGGAAACGCATGGAGGATATTAGCGCTTTAGCATTAGCATTAGCATAGCATTTTAGCGTTTGTGGAACTAATGTTTATGATTGATGTTTTAGGATTACCACCACTGACTTTAGTTAGTTTCCACTGTGCTCTGCAGTAGGCATATTTTCCACTAATACGTTGGTTATGTTCCACCTAACAATACATGAACGATATGTAGGTTCACTGTAAAATGATAAATTTCATTAACAGTGTTTTGTATTTATCAGAAGTGGATGGTAGAAACTGATCTGAGCGAAGAGCTTGAAGTGGATCATCAGAGACAAAAAGCATTTGGAGAACCAGGAGAAAGGAAGCAGACGGATTATCAGGTTGTTACTGAGGGCCAATGGAGACCGGCGTGATGATCAGAGGGGCCCCGTTCGTCCCATCGTTGTTATGACCTGGACCAAATAATGGGTGGAGTCTCTCAGTGAAGAAGCAGCCAGTGAAGGAGAAGATCAGAGCAGCAGCATCTACATCATAAAAGAAGACCAGACCCTCTTCATAATCCACAAACACCCCCACCTTCTCCAGACCAGACTTCAGAGATAATGGGACGGGAGGGGAAGACAGACCAAAGAACTCGTTTTGGTTCCTCACAGTTAGGGACCAGAAACCGGACCGGGGAATCAGTCTGACGCGATCCGTCCGGGAGACGGACTCTGTGGCCACTCCTATAGTCCAGTTCGTCTTTCCTTTCACCTGGACCTCGAAGTAAAACCTGCCGGAGGAGAAGCTCTGCTCTCCTAAAACAAATTTAAAATACAGAAACCTGTTTGGGTCGTGCGGGAGATTCCCCCTTGGGTTACAACAGCTCACTTGTTTCCCATCATCCGACAGGATGAGTTTGGGATGAACCGTATCCGGATCAAGAGTCACATCCACGGCGTAGCGTTTTGCTCTCATCAGCTCGGCTCGGATCAGCAGCCTGGGAGTTTCCTTCTTCATCACCTCAGTGAAGATCTGCTCCAGCTGTGCGGCAGAGAGCAAACCCACCGCAGTCCGGTTCTGTCCAGAGGTCAGATTCTGGCATCTCTTTGCTGAACTAAATGTCCAAATGTCCTCCATGATTCCCTTTGCCTTCCCTTCAGTTTCTTCTGTTAGAGGAGGGCTGCGACTGACTTGAGAGGATAAAATAAATAAGAGAACCATGCCACATAATATGGCAATCTTTCTGTTTTTAGTGAAGAGATGACCGCTAACTGGACCTGGGATTTCTGCCTCTGCGTTCTGGCGCAGAGCTGATCTTCTGAACTCATCGAGCAGCTCAGCGATCAGAGTGTTGACCTCCAGCTCCGGTCTTGGGAAGAACATCTTTTCACACACTGGACACTGAAACGGGACATCGTCACACACGTTTTCTGTGACGCAGGTCTTGCAGAAGTTGTGGCCGCACGGTGTGCTGACCGGATCCGTGAAGACATTCTGACAGATGAAGCACCGAAACTGGTCCTCAGATAGGAGACAGCTGGCCGTGGACATGCCTGCGCGCCGCGACCTGAGGCAAGAAGGCAAGAAGGCAAGAAGGTGAGATGTTTGAAACCCAACAGCACAGCTGGTCAGTACTCTGAGAGGTCACCAGTCCAGCAACACAGAGACACACAGGACTGACAACAACTGCCTGAGGGCAGCTAACTGTGTCTAATTAATCAGGCATGTCTTCAGAAGACAAGAGGAACCTGGAGTACCCAGAGAGAACCCAGAGAGAACCCAGAGAGAACCCAGACAGCACAGGGAGACCAAGACCAACATAACTTGTTTTTTGGGGGGGGGGTTAGAAAAAAGGAAGATAAAACTGGTGACTGCATAAATATTCACCACTATTAATGTGACTGACATAATTCAACAGAGGTCCTCCCAAATGGTGCCACAGTCACAACCAGAGATCAGCTGATAGCAGAGACTGACCTCTAAGGTCCAGGAGTTCAGTTAAACCATCGACACGTTAAAGGAACGGAGCGTAAATCCGGCTACATCAGGTCGTCCCCAGGTTACCATGACAACGCTGAAGAAGCCATTATGGGAAAGAGGTGATGAGAAAACCCACATCAAGTCAAAAGACACTTCCTGGTCAGTGGACGGACGCTGTGATTGGTGGACACCGAACACCACCAAAAACACGCCGTGCAGCAGGCTGGTGAGGGCAGGAGGTCAAATTAAAACATATTCCAGCTCTTCACAGCTGATCCCCAACCAGACAGAGCTGGAAGAGTTTAGCAGACAAACTGCAGCCTGACTGAGACGGATCCAAACCGACAACCTGCTGGGCGGCAGCCAGGGGCCAAATACTAAACACTGACTGACGGGCGTGAAAACTGCAATCACCTAATTTATGCTACAGATTAGCATTTTCTAGAAATCAGTTTTCACCCTGACATTGAAGGGTTTTTGTTAAAAGTAATTTTGATTATGATTGATTTATAAAAATATTAAAAAGGTAAAACATCTAAGGGTGTGAATACTTTCTACAGACCCAAATCAGTGAAAGGTTTGGGTTCATTTCAGAAACCGTTTGCTTCGGTGCTTCAGTCTTATTAAACATTTTGTTCTGATCTCAGTAAAATGTCCAGATAAAACATAAACACAGGACTAATTATGCGTTATGAAACTATAAACATGTTTAAATTCCTCTGTCTGTCGCTGCTTCCTCTGCATTCGATCATATCACTGCAGGAAAAATCAACCAGTTCGAAAAACAAACATCAAAATGAACCTGGAGGGAAGCAGACAGTCAGATCAGAGGAAGTTCTGCTGCTGATCTCTAAAAACATCATCTGATTTATGGAACAATTAAGGATTTCATCCTTTTGTTGTCCCATCAACAATAATCTGAAACACTTCAGCTTTTCCACGAGCAACAAACCTGCCTGGATGTTTGAACTCAGCTGAAACCGAACAGAAAAGGTGAGTTTGAGAGGAAACGAAGACAGATGTAAAGAGTTTCACTCACCTCCGTTCAGCAGAGACTCTGTTAGAACGCCCTGGTGATCCGGAGCCAGAGTTTACAGAACCGAACAGAACCGTCTGAACAACTGCTGAGCAGCAAACTGAAAGTGAAAGCAGCTCCGGTGTTACCTGCAGCTCCACTTCCCTGATCCACATTTCCTCATCCTCAGAGGGAAACGCTCCAGTTTCCAGGAGGCCTTAATATAAAAGTGTTAAAATCACTAAAGAGTTTGACTTCTTCAGCACCGGCACATCCAATAATAGTTAGCTGTGTGATGCTTTACTCAGTACTTGGTTACCTTCTTGAAAATGAGCCATCAGTGAACATAGAGACAAACTCTGTGGTGGGAGGAGTCAGCATGCTCAGATAAAATGGAAAATCAAGATGCAAGCACATAGTAACCATTACTGACAAAATACAAACTATTTACAATAAAATAGGAAAACCTGTCCGACAACTCAGAGGGTCCAAATGAAGAGAGGTGGAAGAAAAACCTGACAGGGGAAAGAAAGATCCTGGAACAGCAAAACCAACTGAAGTACCAAAACAACAGGAACCATGGAGACACAGAGAGAGAGAGAGAAAACCTGAGCGGAGCAGCAGATCACAGGAGACGTGTCACCGGCTGCCAGCTGGAGAAACCTTTGACCTGCTGACCTGTGCAGCTTCACCTTTGACCTACTTCCTGCTGACCTGTGCAGCTTCACCTTTGACCTGCTTCCTGCTGACCTGTGCAGCTTCACCTTTGACCTTCTTCCTGCTGACCTGTGCAGCTTCACCTTTGACCTGCTTCCTGCTGACCTGTGCAGCTTCACCTTTGACCTTCTTCCTGCTGACCTGTGCAGCTTCGCCTCAGATCGTTTTCACAACCTTTAAAGCTCAGAGATTCTGTTAAACTTCTGACACGTTTGGATTTGTGCAGCCAGTTGATCAGGAATGTTGTTGCTCTGACTGGTTTGCTTTTGTGTTCATTGAATTTAAAATGCACAATTTAAATCTGAAGTGCAAAATAGAAACTGATCATTTGAGTGTTTGGTTTTATTGATGTAAAACACAGATCCATTTTTCTGACGTTCCTCTGGTTCCTGCTGCTGTTTCTTCCCAGTCAGAATCAAGCAGGTTATGAAGTTTATGGTTAGGATTAAATTCATCTGTAATAATGTCCCATCGATGCTGTCAAGTCCAGAAAATAGGTTTTAGTTTTAATTCTTAATCTGTATGTTCAGCTCTAATCAGAACTGTAATGTTGCTTTTGAATCGTTATAAATTATTATTCAACATCCTGATGTGTAACGGTGACAAAATGTGATGTTTCAGTTTGTGTTTTATGACTTTGTATTTTTGTTTTTATGATGTAAAAACTTTGAACTGCCTTGTTGCTGAAATATGATACACAAATAAATCTATGACTTTTTTTTTGACTTGTTTGCTTTTATGTAAAACACAATAAATGTAAAGTGTTTGGCTTTTTGAAATCCCAACTCAATAAGCTTTTCTCAAACAGTGAGGAATGTGTTTGGATTTTAAATATGACAAATTAAAGTTTTTAGAACAACTCAAAGAATGAAGATGAGCCGTTTAGTTTTGTTGTTTTTTCTGTTATTTAATGTGACAAAACTTCAGATCCATCCAGGTGGTTCCAGGTAAACCGAAGGGATTCAGTGATTCCTGGAGCCTGAAGTTGATTCATTCACTTGAACTGAAGTCAGTCGTCGTCTCAGAAAGTTGTTTCTGAATTACAACTTCAGCAAATCAGTGTTTCCATGGCGACAGGATGAGACAGAAACAGTATGAGGTTAGAAACAAACAAATTCATGTTTTCACTCAAAAATGAGAAAAAAATTAAATAATGGAATTTCAACAGAAGATAAGAAATTAATTCTTTAAATTTGTAACCCAGAATTACTGCTGCTATCTTAAGAATTTTTTTCTTTTTACATGTTTATTTTTGGAGGCGGGTCGTGGCCCTTCACGGCCCTTCAAGAGCCTTCATGGCCCTTCGTGGCCCTTCAAGAGCCTTCAAGAGCCTTCACGGCCATTCGTGGCCCTTCAAGAGCCTTCACGGCCCTTCGTGGCCCTTCACGGCCCTTCCTGGCCCTTCGTGGCCATTTGTGGCCCTTCAAGAGCCTTCACGGCCCTTCCTGGCCCTTCACGGCCCTTCGTGGCCCTTCACGGCCCTTCAAGAGCCTTCACGGCCCTTCAAGAGCCTTCACGGCCCTTCACGGCCCTTCGTGGCCCTTCGTGGCCCTTCACGGCCCTTCCTGGCCCTTCGTGGCCCTTCACGGGCCGTTGCGGCGCGTTTCGGGCATGGAGGGCGTCCGGCGCCTTCGACGCTCCACAGACTTTGAGCGTAAAAGTTTATTCCTGACTCCTTTTATATCATAAGGAGAAACAGAAAATGATCTCAGATGAAAGTATGAAAGTGTATCAGAGATGAACTGATGAATGAGTGAAATTTGCTTCTATTCTATTTGATCCAATATTTGGAGGGTAAAGAATAAAAGTGTCTCCATGTAAAAACATTCATAGAAGCATGAACTGCTGACCATTACTCTGCTGCCAGGAAGACACGAGGATCCAATCTTATATTTTGTAGATTTGTTGTACAGAATATTAGATTGCATCCAAAAAATTCAATAAAGAAATATTTGTGTTCAGAGTAACGGTGAGCAGTAAACATAAGGAGGAAAGTTTAAAGAAGAGTCATTATGGAAACAGCTAACGCTGCTGGTTCTGATGAGCGTCGGACCGCAGAACCTCTGACAGTTTACAGTAAATAGCAGCAGCTGGTCACTTTTATGAAGGAAAACCTACCAAATATTGAATGTAGTAATAAATATTTGTGTCTAAATCAGAAGATTATAGGTTTTAGCTGAAACCAAAATGTTGAATTATAACAATGAAAGAACAGAAGAAAGTTTAACTGCATATGTTAAATGGAAAATGTTTATAAAATGTTAAATAGCAAGAAAATAAAGTGGATAAAAACAATCCCAAAAAACTAAAGTCGAAATTATATTTTAAAAATCATAATGAAAGATCAACTGTGAGCAACATAAAATAAACTCAAGTCTAATAAATATCAAGTCACTGATGTTCCAAAGCTGACTGTCCCCTGGTCTTCTCAACACACACACACACACACACACACACACACACACACACACACACACACACCCAAACACACACACGCAAACACACACACACACACACACACACACGCACACACACACGCAAACACACACACGCAAACACACACACACACGCAAACACACACACACACACACACACGCACACACACACGCAAACACACACACGCAAACACACACACACACGCAAACACACACACACACACACACACGCACACACACACACGCTGTTTAGGTAACTGGATTGTTTGTTTCGTTGGTTTTTTTCAGGGGAAACCGGATCACCCGAAGAAAACCCAGGTTTGGAGGTCGGAGCAAACAGTGGTTCTGGTTCGGTTCTGTTGGTCCTGGTGTTTTATCTGGTCACTCAGCTGGAAACAGTGAGTGGATTTTATCCAGATACGACTAAAGGTTCTGATGTTGTCATGTTTGTTCTGTATGAATATTGATAAGATGTGGAAGAAAATATTCACTAATGTTTTAGTTAGAAATGGTTAGAAAATGTGTTTTTGGGCCGGTTCTGAATCGAATTGTCCGTTATTGTTTGCTATTGTAATATTGTATTGTGTTTTTTTTAGTTCTTCATAATCGTCCATCAAAAGATGTTTGGCGTAGCATCAGTGAGGCTGTGATGGATCTCATGGTCTGTTGAATAAATCTGTGGATTTATCTGAATTCATCAGGCCTGGTTCGACAGCCCCACTTCCTCGGCCCGGTTCGGTCGTTGTGAAACGGATCGTGTCATGTATCGGGCCTGGTTTATCTCTTATCCCAGATTTCTGAAACCTACTTTTGTGAAACAGACCTGTTATTTTTCTGGGGATCACTGAACAGATTCTTTATGAAACTAAACATCTTGATGGGTTCAGGAGGCGTTTTCTGATACAAGACACAATGGCTTGGTCCATTGGAGGCTGCCCTAAATCCAGCAGAACCAGGAGGCTGTCTGGGTGGTCCCACCTCTTACAGAGGTCTTTGTAAATGACTTGGTCCAGGCTTTTAATCTTCTCTGGAGACAAGTCATCGAGACCGGCCTTAACTTGAGCCCAGAGGTTCTGGGACAGACGCTCACAGATGGCATGATACTGTTGCCTCGGGTAGCACTGCCCTGATTTCTCAATGATCTTCCAAATCAGCTCACCAATAAGTATCTTGACAGCCAACTCTTTTTCACTTACCTCAGTTTCTTCGACTGAAGTTGAAGTTTCAGTCGAAAAATCAGAAGAGGAAAATGAAACCTCTTTTTCTTCTCTTTCGTCAGTTTCCTGCAGGTTTTCTTTCTGTTGGCTGTCAGCCATCGGAGCCATCGGAGCCATCGGAGCCATCGGAGCCATCGGAGCCATCGGCCACCAGTCAATGTCCTCTGGGTTCCTTGCTGTTGAATCAGAGTCGGACCTTACTTCATCTTCTGCAGCGTTGTTTCCACTGCTGTTGTCTTCAGAGGGGATGAACTCCTCACATTCTGTCCCTGTCTGCCTAAAGAGCTTGGATATGGTTTTACCCACAGCTGAGAAAACCCGTGTGAGGAAAGGTTTCTCCACAGGTCTTACAAGATGTTTCAAGAAACAGGACACGACTGCACTGTCAAATGTTGCCGTTTCTAAAAGCAGTAGGGCTCTAAGTTCACCTGGACACCTCAATACTTTACAGATGCTGCAGTAGATTTTCTTGTAAAGTTTTAAGACTCTTTCTGGGTCGATATGAACTTCTTCCTTCTGAACTTCGGCCCAGATTTTGTCTACGAGTCGTCTGTGTGTGGCTTGAGTGTCCAGAAAAGAGATGCTGGTGTTCCTGTTGGATGCTATAATGAGCTGAGAAATCAGCTCTTGCACCAGGTTGCTCACTGCAGTCTTTTTTTCTTGCTCTTGTAAATCTGCAGAGAGTTGCTGCATTTCAAATGAGGGAACGTATGACAGAGTTTCAGGCCTGATGGACTCAACAGACAGACAGACTTCGTTTACGTAGCCGTCCAAGTGAGGCTGTAAGTTTTCTATTTGAGTAACTTTGACTGGCTGATCATCGGATATAAATTCTCGTACAGACGTTACCTCTGAGACTTTGCCCTCAAATGCACTTTTCTCCAAATAAGGGATGTTTTCGTCCTTGTCCACAGAGGAGGATTTGTCTGTCAGTGAGACGTCTGAGTCTTTATCTGCAGGAGTAAACCGTTCTCCAGGAGGGGTGTGTGCAGAGCTTTTCTCCTCTGGGCTTTCTGGTACACTTGATGGTGTCACTGTAGATGGACGTCTGTGAAAACATTTAGTGAAAAACTTTTTGATCTTCCTCTTCAGACCTTTGACCTTGGATTTTGGTCTGGTAGCTGGGAAAGAAGCTTGGCTCTGGTTCCTGAGTTCTTCGCTGCCATCTGAAGGCCCCTCAGGTTGAACGGAGGAGTCTGGTGTCCCACAGTCAGCCTGATTTCCTGGACAGCTCTTCAGGGAAACCGTGCTGGCAGACCTGACCTGCTGTTTGTCCACTAGCTGAAAAAGTGGAATCCTTTTGCTCCTGGGCAGAGATTTGCACATCAATGAAAATAGTTCTCGTATCACAACAGTGGCTTTTCGAACCACCTCATCCTTTCTGTACATGTCACTGATCTTCTGTATGTAATTCTCTGCAGAATCCTCGTCGTCAGAGAGGAACTTTGATTTGACCCTCTCTGTCACATATTCCACAATTAACCTGTTTAAATTCTCAGTGCTCTCAGTTCGGACCTCTTGTTTGATCTTCATACTTTGTGTAAAAGCTTCAGTGATGATGTTGCCCACAACGTCTCCCACCATCTCACAGGTGAATTCTTCACGCTGGAGTTTCTCCAGAACGGACGCCACGAAGAGCTCCATGATGTCCCCCACAAGCTGAGCCAGCTTGCAGCTGGTTCTCTGATCTGGGGTTCCTGAAGCCAAACTCATCCACTGCTCTGGTGAGAGGTCACTGAAGAAGCAGTGGACGGCGGGTTTCACGGTCTGCGTGGTAATCACCTGGTTCTGCTCTGAAGGGGAACTCATGGCTGGTTCTGGTTCTGGTTCTGTAAAATCACTTTTCTGTGTTCAGTTACAACTGAATGCTGAGACGTGAAGAGAACAAATGAACTGAAGTAGCTGCTGTCTGTGTGACGTCGATTCATACGTCACAGAGATCAAAGAAGCTAGTTAGAACAGCTAACACGCTGTATGTGGGCGGGGCTTAGCGCTCTTTCTGGCGCGAAAACGTCACGGTTTTAAAAGGAAATCAGGGAAAATGATCCATAAAGGTGGGAATGTCGGAGGTTTAGTGGAATCACAGGAAATAAAAACACAACATATCTGCAGAACAGATATTAATCTCTGACATTTATGAATAAACGCCAATTAAGAGCATCAGTTTAGCTTCAGTAAATATTTACATTCATTTACACCAGTCGTAGTTTGCACTTTATGGAAGAAGGTAAAAAATATCTATTATTCCTTCTGACTTTTATGTATTTTTCACTCATTACAAATATCTGGTTATTCATCATGAAGCCACGCAGTTCCCATAAAACGTCACTGGATGGCGCTGTTGCACTTTTCCCAGATTTAAAGGTGTTTATTTTTGAAAAGCTGAACTTCAACAGCCAAGTGAAGAAAGTGGAAAAGTTTTACTGCACAGGGACCAATTTTAGCTTCAACTGTCAGGATTACATTTTTCAGCTGATGAAAATCCAAAACGTCTGAAAAAGTAACAAAACATCAGAACTACAGCAGCTAACGAACCTGCTGTGCCCAAGCATACTGACACCGGAAAGTTGAGTGGAAGAAAATGTCCAAAAAAGGAATAAGGAGAGAGCTGTTTAGTGATCCAAAGTTTTCTTTTCATAAAATAAAGTTTTTATTTGTAAATCAAGGTTCCAAAGGAAGAGAGGAGAGGATCAGGACCCAGTCCAGTCAGAGATGATCTTGGTCGCCATGACAACTGCTGGTTCTGGTCCACTGGGTTCTGAAGTCCACCATCAACGCAGCGTCTACCAGAACCTTCATGCTTCCTTCTGCTCACAAACTTTATTGAGAGGCTGATCTGGTGCCCAAAGTACCAACATTTCTTTAGTCACCATGGCAACAGTGGTACCCCTTCCTGACCCGAACCCCAGAGATGCTCCATGGGAGACGATGAGACACCAGGACCAAGAACACAGATGAGGCATCGCAGGAACCTGATACCGACGTGATTCTGGAAGGAAAATGGTTTTATTCAGATATGTGGACCGGATCAGAACCTGAAACCTGGACCAGAACATTATAAGGTAAAACTGTTCATAAACCCATCTGATCGGTTTACTGGAGGAGAGAAAAACTCTTTTTACAGAAAAAGAGAAATTTTTCTGTTCATCAGCTAAAGGTCATTTTATTTATATAGCACATTTTCAGCAACAAGGCAATTTAAAATACTTTACAGGAATTAAAAGTAAATATAAACAAAATAAACCAAAGAGCAAAAGAAGAAAAATAATCCAATGTTGATCTAAAGTCTGTAAAGCAGGAGCTCCTGGTCCTGGTCCTGGTCCTGGTCCTGGTCCTGTTCCTGGTCCTGGTCCTGGTCCTGGTCCTGGTCCTGGTCCTGGTCCTGGTCCTGTTCCTGGTCCTGGTCCTGGTCCTGGTCCTGGTCCTGTTCCTGGTCCTGGTCCTGGTCCTGGTCCTGGTCCTGGTCCTGGTCCTGTTCCTGGTCCTGGTCCTGGTCCTGGTCCTGTTCCTGGTCCTGGTCCTGGTCCTGGTCCTGGTCCTGGTCCTGGTCCTGTTCCTGGTCCTGGTCCTGGTCCTGTTCCTGGTCCTGGTCCTGTTCCTGGTCCTGGTCCTGGTCCTGGTCCTGGTCCTGTTCCTGGTCCTGGTCCATTTCTGGGTCAATAAAACAAACAGATTTGTCTTTAAACACAGATTTTCCTCTTAAGGACATAATTTATACCAATAAGGCCTAAAATTAGCTTTTAAAAGAACCTAGCTGTAGGTTCTTTTAAAAGCTAAAATTAGGTTCTACATGTCTAATATCTATTCCAGATAGGAATATTTATTCCCGATATTCCCGTCTGGAATAGGCAGAACTGTTCCAGATCGTTCTGCCTGCAGGACAGTCTGACCCGGGAGTGCTGAAAACCCAACAGTTACATCCTTATTAAACTGATCATCAGCAGTGAAACGGATCAGAAACTGAGGTCAGAGGTCAAAGGGCAGAAACAGGAAGTAAATAAATATTGCTGCTCCTTTTCCTGACCATCTATTGATTGAACTGTTCTGTTAGTTAAACTCCAGCCAAACCCGTCTGTCATCAAACATTTTAAAAATATCTTCCAGTAGCAGATTATTTCCAGTCCTGTGTTATTCCACCAGCTCTGAGCTTACAGCCGGTTCACACACAGAGCCCTGAGGGATCCCAGAAGATCTGCTTCATCTTTACCAACATCAAGTCTTAGTTCACAGAAAGAAGAAGAAACTGAAGATGCTACATCTAAAAGTTCATTTTCCCAAGGAGTAACAATAAAAATGAAGTGATGGAACATGTTGAAGGCAGAGAAGAAGTATAAATAAGAAGTATAAATGTATTAAAAATACACTTCTTTTCTGGTACAAGTTTATGAAAATAAAATGATGAATGTATTGTATTTATGTTTCCTTTGAACAATTTTCTGACTGCTGTTTGTGAAAATGTGCTTTAGAAACAAAACTTTACTAACTTATTGTTCTACTACTTCTAATATCAGTTGTGATGAATTCTGATTTAAAATGGAGAAACGTTTGTGGGAAAGAAGGATCAGAGCAGAATGAGTTGGAAAAGTTCTTCAGAAAGGATCCGTCAGCCGGTCCCGACCCGGAGCGCCGAGCTGATCTGTGGATCAGTTTCCTCTTGGCTTTGGTCACAAACTGCTGCTGCTGCTGGTCAGATCAACTCTGGTCTTCTCTGCAAAGATCAACACAGCTCTGCATTACGCAGCAAAGATTATGATCAGAATATCATCTGGTAGCATAAATAAAAAATGTTTCACACTAAAACCGTCCGATTATTCCTGAAATGTTCTTCAAGTTAAAAGCAAATATTAAATCTGTATGTTCAGCTGAGTTGAGATTTACTGAAAATGTTGAATAGAAATAAATAATCACAACTGAGTTTTAATATTTATATGATAAAAAGACTCAACTTTTATGATACTAACCGAAATATGTCTTCAGTGCGTAACTAAAGAGTCCCACGCAGAAGATGCAGCCAATCACAATGACTGCAATTACCCAGGGTTCCCTGCTGTGAGGGGGGTCAGAGGTCACTGGGATGGGGTCTGTGAAGCAATCAGGAGACAAACAGGGTCAGGGTCAGATTAGAGTCAGATTCCTGACCAGCTCCACCATCATTACAGGAAGTATTAATGCATCATGTTTATTTCTCTTGGTTTTTGCACCAGAAACAGAGACAGCACAGATTAACAGGTTATAACAGTGTTATAACAGATTAACAGGTTATAACAGTGTTATAACAGATTAACAGGTTATAACAGGTTAACAGGTTATAACAGTCTTATAACAGATTAACAGGTTAAGTTTATAGGAGTTGAACTCGTTCAGCTCCTCTCTGATCATCCAGAGTAACAATCAATAATCACAACCTGCAAATCAAAATCCTGCTTCAAACACAGGAAAACTTAATGCAGTAAATACTTTCATGTTGTGTTTAGGAGAGCATACTCATATTGTCCATTTTAGTTAGTATTTGTTTTAATGTATTTTACTGTCAGATGTGACCAACATTACATGAAGTGGCAAATATTATTTATTTGAATTGTATTTTATTGTTTGCCTTTTTGAAATTCAATAGTTGTTGATTTATTTTCTGTTTATTAATTTAGTATTTAAAATGAACATGTTGACATTAAAGTTTTGAATGAAAATGTGTAGTTTGAAGAAAATAAGTCTTATATAATCTGCCTCTTCTCTCAGAAGCTGACAGGCAGACAGGCAGGCAGACAGACAGACAGACAGACAGACAGACAGACAGGCAGACAGACAGACAGACAGACAGGCAGGCAGACAGACAGACAGACAGGCAGACAGACAGACAGGCAGGCAGGCAGGCAGGCAGGCAGGCAGGCAGACAGACAGATTTTGTTTTTGAACAGAGGGAGGGTGATAGTCCAGACTGAGTTGTGGTTAAACTGATTAATTCAAAGTTAAACTGCCAGTAGAAACCAGATCGTTTCTTTGTCGTGCTGCTAAATATGATCCATAAATCTGCAAAAGAAAAATGCAGAGCCTGAAGTTCAGCTGAACTTTCTGGCATCTCATCAGGAACAGGAAACGCTCAGATCTTCTTACTGTGGCTTTAATGTTTCTGAGACTTTGTCTCATGTTTTGGTTTTGAACCGAGTCACTCACCCTCTACAGTCAGGTTGAAGCGTTTTCTGGTTCCTCTGCCGTTGATGATCTGTCCAAGGTAAACATCAGCGTCTCCAGAAGAGAGAGCGTGAATGGTGAGCGAGCCGGTTCTCAGGCTGAGGTCAAATCTCCTCCGCTGGTTGATCTGATCCTTTCCGATGTAAACGTTGTAGATCACAGAGCTGCTGGCACCGTGCGACCAGACGACATGGTCGTCATGTTTCAGATCTTGGACCCCAAGGTCAAAGGTGACATTTTCACCAGTCTTCTTTGTCAGGTGTTGAACTTCCTCTGCTGCAGTCAAAGCAACTAAACAAGGAAAACAGGAGAGAAAAAAGCTCACATTTAGAAACTGAACAATTCTTTATCTTTTCTCCTCAGAGTCAGAAAACGTTTCTGTTAAAAACTCGTCTCTGTGTTTCAGTAAATCAACTCAGGATCTTCTGCTACATTTATTATATAAAGTTTTACATCTTCTGGAGTCACTGAGAAAACTAAACATGCAATCAGGCTCACAACAGACTTTCTGAGGTGTATGCTAACACGTCATGCCCCACCGCCATGGCATAAACTCATCTTTAATTAAAGTATCAATAATAATAAATGGACATATATGTGAATTAATTAAATACGGTTCGGTTCTGGTCCAGATTCTGGGTCTGAAGAGCAGCAGCTGCGGTTATTTCTCAACAGAGAACCTCGAGGTTCTGCTTCTGATGGACTAAATGAACCCATTTATTTATTTATTGTCTTATAAATAAATGTTCCTGGCCCAAACATAATAATAAAGACTCAGATCATGAACTTTATTATATTTTAAATACAAACAAAAAATAAAATTCACATCACACCAAGCTAATATTATGTAGTTTTACAGAACAGCAGCTCAGATCTCTGACCAGCTTCTCTGCTTTTCTCTTTATTACTGTCAGTTCTTCAGAGAAACGAGCTGCTAGCAGCGATGCTAATTCACCGTCACTCCGTTACTAAACTTAACCATCGTGTTCCTGTCGCTCTGTGATTAAACTCATAATTGGATCCTCTGTACTGAGCAGCTCTCTGATAGCAGGCGCTGTGTCTAGGAACAAGTTTAACTAAATATTGTATAAGAAGATAAATATGGGTAAGACAACAATGTAATGCAGTGAAAAATAAATTCAAGCAAATCATATACCATCCTTAAAATAGTTGCAAAGTATTTAGATATACAAAAATAAACCATAATAAAATCAATAAACACCCAAGGCAGGTAAGTGGGAAGTTGCTTAAGTTTTTTTAAGTACAGTCGTAAAACATTAAACACAGATGCTTATGATCCTAGAATTTATTTTACCTCCATACATGTCAGGAACATGCTGTCATCTCCTCAAATAAAGTTATACCAATCATATATTGATCATTAAGAAGAAGTTTTATGTTGACAAAACCCAAAATCACCTTCAGTAAACAGATAAGGAACTACAAACATTATTTATGTTGTTATTTTTGTATTATTTATTTACAGATCACATGTGACAGATGGACTGGTGGTACCACCAACGCTGCATTAAGGTCCAACAAACCGACACAGACTGCTGCTGTGCAAAGTGTTTATAGATTTTATGTTTGTACCAATCTAATTCTGTAATGACTGCAGTTCAGTGGATTTTCAGTTTAAACATGTGGCATAAATTTCCTTGATGTAATTAGTTTTCCAAACATTTTTGTTATGAATATGTTTGTGCATGCTTTACATTTAGCAAGGTTGTTTTGTCAGATTTATTTCCTTCAGTATCCTTGCAATAGAGATAATAAAGAAATAAAATTTTCTACATAATCACATTTGTTCCCATAACTGCTGGTATAAGTTTTATATCAATAGGATGATATTTGAGGAAAATAGAGGGGGCATGCAGATATCGGCAGGCTAATAATAGGCTTTGCCAAAAAATGCATCCCCTGCTAAAATGGAGAAATAAAGAGTTAAGATGGATTTGACCTTTTCTACGTAATGACACTTGTTCTCTGAGCTTCTGCTATAAGTTTCATATCAACAGGACAAAAGACAGGGGATATAAATATTGGCAGGCTCAGAAATTAAAATCATCTCACTACATTAATAGACTAGACAGTAAAGGATGATATAAAATGTTCTACATAACGGGCTTCTGCTTTGTAATGCTTTAAGCTATTATGGTGTTAAAAGAAAAATCGGAGAATTTCAAACCATCAATATTTTCATCAGACACTGAAAAACGTTTGACTCAATAAAGCTATAAAAACCGGATTTATTTCAATTAATCCGCGAAATAAAACCCACCGTTTTATGGCTTACATGGTTAAGAAACGTGATAATGTTACGAATAAAAGTTTTAAAAGTTTCCTCTTCGGTCAGATTTCAGTCCGTTTTCTCACCAATATGGAGAGTTTAGAGAGATACGCGCTGCTGCGGCATGGCGCGCGTTTCTCGGCATAACACCGGTGCCAATATCTAAATATCTAAATGTCTAAATGTGTAAAACTTCTGAACATGGCAGCTAAAGGTCTGAATCCCATCAGGACGGAGCCGTAAAGAGGTGAGCACTCACCGAGAAGAATGGCGAAAATCCCTGAGCAGATAAGAGGAGACATGATGGGAGAAGGCACCGAGTGGCTGAAGCTGAGAGAGAGACGGGCTGGTGAAGACTGAGGAGGAGGAGGAGGAGGAGGAAGAGGAGGAGGAGGAGGCGTCCGTCCTTCCCTCTCTGTTCCTCTAAGAAAAAGCTCACACGAGGTGACTTTCTGAAATGCTGAGTCATTTTCACTGTAGTGTTTTTAACTTCACAGCTGCAGCAATTCCTCGGTTGTTCTTCACACCAGCTGCTTAGAATCTGTGCCTTACAGCTGAATATTAATATATGTTTAGTGATGATTGTTTGCCAAGCCAAACATCCAACAAAAGTTCCATCAAACCATTATAAGGCGCTGGGGTCCAGTTTCTGTACACAGGCAGAAAAAGGTTCATTGTCCAAACTTGTTGTTTGTTCTGGATGATTTATTTTCCTATTTCAGCAAAAAATGTCAGAGTTCAAACTTTCCTTTGTTCTCATGCTGCCTCTCTTGCTCTGGTAAAAACCATAAACCCCAAACACCAACATCCCTGCTGGTCCTTTTCTGTCTTTACGCCTCACTGATAGAAAGTGGACTGACCCACGTTACTTCCTGTCTTACTTAGAAAGAAAGTAAAGAAAGAAAAAATAATAAAACAAAAGATAAATAGAATCAACAATTATTAACCTGCAAATAAACTCTGTAAATAATATAAATAATAAAAATAGAAATTTAAGAATTAACTACCAAAATTCAAGTGGATAAAGCAATAAAGAATAAATAGCTCCAACAGTATGAAAGAAGAAAAACCTCTGGACCCCGGTTCTTTCTCTGCAGGGGTCCAGAGGAAGAGCCGGTCACTGGGTCATGACCGGGCTGCACGATGAGGCAGGTGGTCATAATGTTATGCCCGGACACTTTTAGTTAGCATTTATCCTTCACTAGTGTAGCACAGGCTAACTACTGCCATGCTTAGGGTAAGGGTAAGGGTTACCCTAACCCTAAAATCAGGTTTTGCCTGAGAGGCGACGATATCCTGCAATATTTTTACACATTTTCTCAGCAGCAGAGACACAGAAACAAACTCGTCCACAACGACAGGCTGACAATCAGCAGGTTCACAAGACTTCTGTTGAAAGTGACTGAATAACGTGATTCACAGTTTTAATCAGAGCAACCAGTTTAGTGTTTGTTTTGTTTAAAACCGGACAGTTGGCCACGATGTGTCCTCTCTTTTTACTATAAAATCACGTTACTTTAGTTTTTAAATCCAAGACATGATCCGACTCCCAGAGCACAGCAGCTGAATCTGTTTTCCAGTTTTTACTCCTTCCCGTTATTTTCAGAAACGGGAGACCATGCAGTGGTCAAAGTGCAGAAAAAGGAACATTTATTAACAAAAATTACAATGAACTGTGATAGTCAGTGGTGTGAGGCAAATGCTTGGATGTGATGTATGATGTAAAGGTGCAAAAACAAAGACAAACTCAAATGTGCAAAAGGAGGAGAGCCGAGGCCGACAGCAGAGAACCACAAGCGGCAGAGCGGACCCAGAAGGTGGAGACGGCCCAGAAAGGCTCAAATACTTAAAGGACCAACAACACCTGCAAAGGGGCGGAGCAAAAGGACAAACACCTCAGCAACTCAGCCCTGCAGGCCCAAAACCCAACACTCTGAAATAACTTTCACACACCAGAGGGAAACTGAATCAGTTCAGACTGAGGCAGAAAATGCTGACACAGTTATTATTACCATAAAGACTGAATTATGATTATTATGCTTCACAAGCAGACAGTTAGAGAAACATCTGTGAAGATTAAAACTTAAAACAATAAATTAACAGAACAAAAAATCCGTTTCAGATGAAAGAAAAGTTCTCCAGACACAATTTGATCTTTTTATTTCAGTTTAAATTGACATTAATGATTTATTGAACAAACTCCTGGTCCAGATTTTTGCAGGTATTACATGTGCACTTATCAAGTTTGAGTTCATTTCAAATAAATTAGATTTTTGGTTTTAAATAAAATAACTTAACCTTAAGCATTAAATAAGAGCCTATGACAACATGCTGGCTGTTTTATGAAGATGTTTAAGCAAAATATTTGGTTTTCTCTAAGGGTGCACCGATTTATCGGCCAGACGATTTATTGCCGCCAATTTCCTGAATTTTGGGAGATGGGTGATCGATTGATTTTTACATGTGAAGCTGATCTTATCCACTGATGTTATCGACCTCACCAAAGGTCACCAAAGGTCAGCAAAGGTCTAAAAGTCGACCTCTGCCCTCTGCTCTCCTGTGAGAAAGCTCTGACTGACAGACATGTCTCCATGTTTAAGGTAACAATAGTGACCAAACTGTTCAGCAACTTGAGCCAAAATTCAGACAAAACGTATCGGCCAAAATCTGAACCGGTAAGTTTGGCTTTTTAAAAGATTGGTGATCAACTGTTAGATCTTTTAAATCTTTTAATAACCTGCTCACCATTTTTAGCCCTTATGAGATCCTGAGATGAAAAATGCTTCTTAACATCAAACAACAAAACGTTTTAGGGGATTTAGCTTTGAAGCGCTAATGCTAACTGAACAGAATACATTTTTACTGTAAAATCAAAGGTTAGGCACGTTGTTTCAGTGTTTTCTGTGAAATATCACTCTTTGTTTAGTTTGTTGTAGAATAAAATATTCTAATGAAAATGGATCTGGGAAGCTGAAATACCTGCATTGCTACTTAACACTCTTTACTGGCTGGTGTTTGCAAAGCAGCAAATGATGGAGCAGCATTTATTTTCCTTGGTGCTGATTGGCTGAACCCCTGAGAACAGCAGGAATGCAGACTAGATGTTAGCTTTAGCTGTAGCGCTGGGATAGTTCCCACTGACTGTATTAATGCACATTAAGGTAAATTTGGTCTTTGAACTGTTGAACTAGGCAGACAGAATCATGAAACAATGATACAAACATGAACCAGGTCCCAGTGGTTCTCCCTGAGGAGAAAGGAGAACCATGATCAGTAGCAACAGAAAACTCCCAGAATCTGAACAAGAAATGAATGAATGACACTAAAATGTTCAGTTTCTGACTCTATACATCGTTCACTGCTGCTGGCAGGAAATGTTGGCGGAAGAACTGAAAAGAGTTCAGTGGAAATCTGGAGGCTTTTTTGGCAGGAGACAGTTTGGATCAGCCAAGGCCCGGTGGTGAGGAGACAGTTTGGATCAGCCAAGGCCCGGTGGTGAGGAGACAGTTTGGATCAGCCAAGGCCCGGTGGTGAGGAGTCAGTTTGGATCAGTTGAGGCCCGGTGGTGAGGAGTCGGTTTGGTGGTGAGGAATGGAGAGAAGGTTGAATGTTGGGAATCAGACCATCGTATCATTGCTGCCTGTGGAGAGGACAGAGATGAGCATCGGTCGGTCAGAAAGGTTAGGAAATGAAACCGTAACCATTTAATGAGTGAATGAATCATTTGGAATATTGATGAATTAATAAATTAATCAGAAAAGTTTGTTTTTAATTACTGTATGTTTAAACAGATTCTTCTGATCTAATGAAACTTTGCACTGGGGATAAAATAAGATTCCAGATTCAGGATGAGGGAGAAAAACATCCAGCTGAACAAGTGATGATGAGTTCAGGCGACGTCGGTTTATTCTGCGTTTAAAAGCATCTCAGGGATTTTTCCCATCACAATAATTAAATTAAGCTGCTTAGATCCAAACATCTGATCCCTGGATGAGGAACCAAACATCAGGGCTTTTTTACCAATAACATTTAAATACTTTATATTGGCCTTACATAAATGAAGACGTAAAGTGAAATGTTAAAGTTTGAAATAACGCTAACGCTGCTTAGCTAAGGGATTTCTGCTCACCGCTGGATTATGTTGTTTTTTGTTATTAAAGTTTTTATTATTTTAAAACACATGTATAGAACTTCTCCCAACCCCGAAATAAAAACCACAAATGGAGCAAAACAAAACAAAACCACCAGGTCAGCCCATATTAATTAATAAAAGTTTCACAAAAAAATTGGCATTTATAAATATCCTCGATGTTAGCAGAAACAACCACAGTAAACAGAAATAATCACTCGTCAGCACTTTCCAAAACAGCAGCTCAAAGGAATTTACTCGTCCCAGCAGGAGAGGAAACCGTTCCAGGATTTTGTGAAGTTTTCTAACTCATTATTTAGCTTAGCCAGCTTTTGTTCATATTTCCAACATTAATTCCAACCAGTTTTTAATATTCAGAACAGTTGCAGATTTCCATAGGATTGTTCTGGCAGCCGTGACCGGCCTGCACCACGGTGCTTTGGGGTTTTAACATATTAGGCATCATTATCTGATCTCCCAATAAGCAAAGTCTTGGTGACATGAGAATCCCCAACCCATCCACTGCTGCTGTCCAGGATGGGGAGAGGTGAATGGATTATGTTGTTAAACTTTAAGGGGATTCAGAGAAACACAGTTTAACTGGATCTGTTTCATTTGTCCAAATGGAGAGAAAAATAAACAATAAAACAACATTAATATGATAAAAATAAAACACCTTATAAAAGTACTCACGTAATTTTTTCTTCTTCACTATAAAAGCAATGAGGGAACAGATGAGAATGAGAATGAAAACGACGCCGACACAGATAATGATCCAGGTGTTTGAATGTTGTTGAGATTCAGCTGTTGGTTGGATGGGTTGGATGGGTTGGATGGGTTGGATGGGATCAGGCCCTGTGAAGCAAACAGCAGCAGGTTTTATAATAAGTTTCCATTTCTAGGATTTTTCCAAATCCAATTTAAGAGATTTTTAATCTACAAGCTAAATAATATAATAATAAAGTTCAGGAGTTAAAATCCTCCAAAACATTTAGAGTTTGAAATGTTTTTAGCGTTTTGCATGGAGGTTTAGACGACCATCAAACTTTGCTAAGAGAGAATCTAAGGTTTGAACCCGACTGGTTGAACTGGGACCAGTGAGCAGATTTAGTTCATTTTAGTTTCAGAGGTTTTTCCCGTTGGTGAGAGAAGAAGCTCGTCGTCTGCTGATCCGAGTTACGGTCAGAGTTTCGGCTCTTTCTGGAAGGTTGGTCCAGATTTGTGGAGCATAGAAGCTGAAGCTGCTTCTCCATGTTTGGTTCTGGTTCTGATGCCGAGCAGAACCAGAACCAGAAGACCTGAGAGGCCTGAAGGTTGATCCGACAGCAGCAGATCTTTAAGCCAATCAGTGATTTATAAACTAACCGAAACATTTTAAAGTCTATTCTCTGAACTACAGGGAGGCAGTGGAAGGACTGGCCTAGTCAAAGCACCACTAGGACCTGTATGTACTGATCCAGCTGAGACACTTACCCTTCACCGTCAGGTTGAAGAATCGTTTGGTCCCGTTGCCATTGAAGATCTGTCCACAATAGACTGCCGAGTCGTTAGCTGAGAGATTTTTAATGGTCAGAGCGCTGGTGGTCCGATCCAGTTCAAACTGGTCCCGTTGGGTCAGTTTATCGTGACTCCCGATGTCGATGGAGAAGAGAACATTTTCCTCCCCCGTCTTTGGACCGTAGGACCAGACCACCGTGTCGCCAGGTTTCAGCAGTTTGTGTCCCAGGCTGAGCGTCACGTCGTCACCAACCTTCCTGGTTACATTTACTGCAGCAGCTGCTGCAGCTGCAACTGCTGCAGCGACTGAAACACAAACAGACCACAGAGTTAGAAACTAAATGCTCCAGATTCTCCATATAGATAATGAGTTGATCCTGGGGAACGGAGACATTTTCTCCACAGAACCCGGTCAGTTCACAGAACCAGTCGGTCCGTTTCGTCTCACAGCCACCGGAGGGGAAAGAAGCCGAAAATGTTTAAGAGCATTTCAACAGAAAGTTACTCAAGCAAAAGTAAAATGTGGTGAAAAAGTATTTGGTAAAACGTTTAATCAATCATTTCATATTTACATCATCATGTTGACCAAAATATAAAGTTCAGTGGAAATGTTGATCATTTAAGGACAAAAATTACAATAATTCAAAAAGTGTCAAAAAGGAAAGTCAGGATAAAGAAAATTTTTCCAAATTAGTTTCTGTCAGTGAAAAACTGATGAAACTGACAGAAACTGCAGGTGTGTGTCTGCTGAGTTTGTGGTTGAAACATGTTTGTTTTTCATTCAGTGGGTTGAAAATCCAAACATTTTTCTGACACTTCATAGTAAAATTACTGGAGTAAAAGTAAAAACGTACAGCGTAGTAAAAATACTCCTAAAAGTACTTTCTTTTCAAAAAAGTCACTCAAGTAAATGTAACTTGTTGCTCCTGAACTAACCTGAACTCTATTCAAGGCATCAGACAAATGAGGCAGAAAACACAAAAAGACTCAAATCTGATCTGATAATCACTGTCAGAAAAATGATTTCATTCTGAAACATTTTCTCTACTTAATAGTTTCTGTCAAAGCAGAAGATGTGAGAACAACGGAGGAAACGTGTTTCATCCCGGATACTGAATATTACAGTATTTGTCCATCACTGTTTACCTCTGACTCCGGCTGCATCTGAAACATGCGACATACATGATGCATGTTGTTTATTGTGATCATTTTCTGCCTCCAGTGAATTTAAACATTGTTTGAGGTTATAATATTACACAAATTAAAACATTTACTACAGAATTGTGCGTTAAATGAGAAGCTTATAACTGTTATTAATCTGACAAAATGAGCCTCTTTGCTGAAAATTATCTGTAATTACAATAAAATGTATCTATAGCTTTAAAAACAACAATATCCGGGTTTAATCAGTTTTATAATGTAACGTTCTCAGGTTCTGAATGACTTCAGAATCCAATTCACGGTTTAAACTACAAACCTCCTGCAGGCTTTCATCGACCTGAGCTGCTGCTGATGCAACGGAGCCCGAACTGGATCGGTCCGTAAAACCCAGAAACTCCGCGTCTCTCCCTGGAGATGTTTAAAGGTTTCTGTTGCTTTCCAAACTTTCATCGGACTCCGGTGTCTTACAGGTTCTGTTCTGGTTCGGCACCAACAGCCTATAGCTCTCCTAAACCCCGCAGATAAAATGCGCATAAACTCTGAACCGAACCTGACAACATCTGAACCGAACCTGACAACATCTGAACCGAACCTGACAACATCTGAACCGAACCTGACTTCACAAAGACACAGAAATAAGAACCGAAAAACTCACAGAGAAGCAGAACCTTCCAGAAATCCATGCGAGAAACAGCAGCGAGGTGAATCCGTCCGTCTGTCCTGAGCTCTGACACCCGGCACGGTTTCACACACACAGCCTCACACTCACCGACACTCCCACAGGCTTCCAACTTCAAGTGCATTTCGTTGGGAGGAGCCGTGATTGGTCAGAGCACCTGACTCGGATCTATTAATAAGGACTTTCCTCTCCCCCCGTTCGTGTCGGGGGGCAGGAGCTCATGAATTCACCGGCGGCCAGCGCTCAGTGATGGTATGAAGGTCATTTTGTTGCATCATAAATATGACGCGGCGCCTCTTCAAGGACAAACTGACAGTTTCTCTCTAATTAAGCCAAAAGAAAAAATACATCCACATGCTCGGGTTTGAGAAAATGACCTCTGCTTACAGTTGAAACCAGAAGTTTACATACAGTTAATAAAGAGACACGCCCACTTTTTTTCTGCAGTAAAACCAAACAGTGTGACGGCCACAGCAGAACCTGGACTTTGTTGTCCAGAGAGACTCTGTCCAGGGAGACCGATCTGGATCTGAGCTTTTACTTCCTGGTTGATGTCTTTAGATGTTGCATCAAAACAGTTCAGTAGACCCGGTTCTATAGGAACCAGAACTCCATCATCTGTTCCACCTCCAGCTGCTGTGGTTCTGAGTCAAACCAACCTGTTCCCCTCCTGGCCTGTGGGGGCGCTGCACCAAGAACCACTGAAGGAAACGACACAAAAACCTCTGAAGACACTGAGAGCAACTTCCTTCTTCACCAGATGGAAACAAGATGGAGGCGTCAGATTTTAGAGCTGGAGGATTTCTCTTTAGTCTTTGGCTGAAGACCAGGAGCCATTTCTGCTGCTAGTGCTAGGCTAGCATGTTAGCTTTGGTTGTATTTACCCAGAATGCCCTTTGCTGTAGTCCACTTCCTGCTTTTGGAGCGGGCTCCGGTCCGCTTGGTGTTCGCATGCATCCGAACTGAACCAAAGTTCACTTCAACCAATCAGAGGCCGAGGTTTGGAGGCGGACCGAGTTAGATTAGCATTCACAGCAACCGGACTGGACTTTCTGGACAGACGGACTGGAGTTGGAATAAACCAGTACCAACAGTAAGTGGTCAACCAGTTTGTAGCTGAGCTGCTGGTCCCACTTCCACTGTGAGGAAGTTTATGCTGATGGCTGGAACAGCTGACCTCTGACCTCTGACCTCAGTGATTTCTGAGGAGCGACTCAAACCCTTCAGGAAGACAACAGAAACTCTTCATCATCATCATCATCAGACCCTCCTGCTTTGGGCCTGTTTCACTGTGTGAGCCATCATCATCCTCATCATCATCCTCACCATCATCCTCATCATCATCATCCTCAGATCGTCACTGAGAGGAACAACAATGTTCCTGTTTAACTTTATTTTGTCTCAACATTTTGACGTTTATGTGTTTTGATCAACTTTAACGTCTCATTTGTTGCTTTGATTGATTTGAATTGATCTAAAACTGAAACGCTGCAGCCTGGGATCATCGGACCTGAGAGCATGGAGAGCTCAGACACGACTTCCTGGTTCTGCATTCAGAACCGAAGCGCAGAAACAGAACCATAGAATAGAACCTGAGTTTACACCATGCAGCTGGAGAAAGTTTTATTCAGCTCAGAACCTTTTGGTTCTGTTTCGTTTAACATGAATAAAAAACGACAACAACCAGTTTAAGTGAACTTTTCTCTTTTTTCAGAAACTTTCCAGAACTAACAGAGGCAGAATAATCATGTCTGTCAGTTTTTACAGAGGAGGGAAATAACTGGAGGAATCAGAGACCAGGTCTGTGAAAAAAGTCCCTGATCTCCCATTCAGGCTCCAGAATGGTCACTGGTTTTTGTTATGCTGCTGGTATTTGTGGGAACGCTCGGCACACATTACATCATAACACCATGTGACATAAATACAACCAGATTCCTGGACAGAAATCTGAAGAACAACGGAGCAAAGAATCAAACACGCCGAAAAGATGAAAATCAACCTCGTTTTATTGTTATAATGCAAAACAGGACAAATAGTGAAAACACAGAGCAGCTGAATGTTTACAGCAAGGAAAACATCTGGTTGGTTCAGCTCTGACTTCCACACTGAAGGTGGAAACCTGATGGACTGCAGAGGGTTTGAACTTTATGATAACCACATTAATTCAAGAGAACAAAAAACAAAATGAGATGAAGATTCAAAGTTTCTGCTGGTTAAATTCTGGCAATAAATCATGGAGGTTTGAACGTTTAGGAGGAAGAGGAGGAGCTGAGCTTCATCAGTTTAATCTCCCAGAACAACTCGTTCGCTTTGTGGAGTCTTTTTTTAAAATAAAGTCATAACTTATCTTTAAATATTTAAACAACAGAGAAAAAATTAAATCTCTAACAGTTGAAGCGTTCAGATAATTGATCAGATTTCCTGAATCAGCAGAAACAAAGAAATCTGCTTCAGTTTCTGCACAGGAGGAGTTGAGTGGATAATTCATCGCTTTCATAACGATGTAACGTGTTTAAAAGTAACATGTTAAAATCCTCAGGAGGATCATCACTTCAGTTAAATCATTTCAACTCAATGATTTAAATATGAAAACAAAAGATTTAAAGTTTGATATGTCGCCTTTAAAGGATCAAACAAACATAAGTGTAACAGTAAAGTCCATTTCTCCAGATGGAGCCGTTATGACAACCAGCCATAATTACTGTATTCGGTTCTGACCCAGAGAAGAGAGCAGGAACGTCACGGTTTCCCCAGCAGCAGCTCAACGTTCGATTCCTGCAGGAATCAACTAACTGAAAATGAGTTTTGTTCATTAGTGTGAATGTTTCTGTTCAGGTTCAAACGTTTACGACCAAATCACTGAATCATGGCTCCTTAAATCCGTCTCATGTTTTGGACGATGAGCTCCAGAGTCACAGCTGGAGGCTGCAGATGTTTCTGTCCAAGAAGATCCAGATCAGACTGTTACTGGCCTGATTGTATCTGTGGAGAGAGGAACATTACTCAGGCTGACCAGTTCTCCGCTGCAGAGGACAATGTTTTTATGAAACGTGCTGAAAATGCAGAAGCGATAAATTCATCAATCAAGCTGATTGATTATCATGAAACAGAACATGTCTGACTGCTTGGACCAAACCCTGACCTTTTCCCTTCAGCTCGTTGGTTCTCAGTCAGAAACCGGTTAGCATGTTAGCAGCGCCGAGCAGAACCAGCAGAGACGGAGCAGCGGCACCGGACCGGTGTGACCTGCCTGGTGAAGGTTCAGAGGTTACTGGACTGTGGACCGGTTCTGAACCAGAAACAGACAGAAAGCCGTTTTAAACATTTGTTTAAATCAGCAGAAAGTAGAAACTCTGAGAACTCAAAGCAGTTCGGATGGATTCTGGTTTCCCGCCGTTTCCTCACCGTCAACAGTCCGGTGAAAACGTCTCCGCGTTTCCGTTCAGGTTCTGGCCCTGATAGGTCCCGGTGTCGTTCACACAGAGGTTGAGGATGGTGAGTGACCCGGTTTCTGTATCCAGCCGGAACCTCTTGGATAACATAAATAAGTCTTTTTCGACTGAGCCAGGACGGCGCTGTCCGAACCACGAGACCAAACGACCCAATCCGCCTCTCTCAGCCTTTGGTCTCCAAAGTCCAGAGTGATTTTGTCCCCAGGTTTCCGTCTCACAGGCTGGAGATTTGTTTCTGCTGCAGCGAGAAGCAGAAATATCAAATATTTCTGTCAAATATTTACAGGATAATAAATATTTTCTTCTAAAGCTTTATGTGTTTCAGGATCTGGTAGCAACGGTTTGTGGATTTTTCTGTGGAACATAAATTAAAACTATTCTCAGAAAATTTGTCTCTTTAAGGATTTTTTCAGAAGACATAAATTAATCAAAAGAAAATTCAGTTTGGGAGCAAAGTGACAGCAGCCAATCAGAAAGCGCCACTCATTTTCCCTGAACCTGATTGGCTGCAAACCCAAAGACATAGTGGAGCAGTCCTAAAGTTTTAATGTGAGTTTTAATGAGTATTATTATATATTTAGTTTTGAGCTGTTAAAAAGGAGCAACAAGAGTTTTTAAAAACAAGTCGATCTACCATCAATACGCAGACAGGACAAAATCACCAGCATGAAGGTCAGAATGCATGAAAACAGAGCAGCTGGTCATCATAAAGCTCAAAACAATGGGATGTAAAGTACCGACTGACCAGCAGTGATGTGAAATATTATGAACCAGAACGCTGCTGTTTTTGTGTCTGTATTTAGCATGTTAGCAGAGCAGGTTAGCATGTTAGCAGAGCAGGTTAGCATGTTAGCAGAGCAGGTTAGCATGTTAGCAGAGCAGGTTAGCGTGTTAGCAGAGCAGGTTAGCATGTTAGCAGAGCAGGTTAGCATGTTAGCAGAGCAGGTTAGCGTGTTAGCAGAGCAGGTTAGCGTGTTAGCAGAGCAGGTTAGCATGTTAGCAGAGCAGGTGGAAACAGACATGCCAAGATATCTGCGGTGGCTGTGGTGAGGATGGACAGCATGACAGAAGAGACTGCTAGTCAGATTTCTGGAACATTAAAACAATATAAAACAATATAAAACATAAAACGTCTCGGTGTTCTGGGTCCATAACGGCCAGAAAAGATGAGGCAGATGATATTTATCTGCTGCAGGTTCCACAAAATGTGGCAGAAAGGTAAAAATATGTCTGCATGGAACAGATTAATGCAGCAGAGCTGCAAACAAAGTTCATGCAATTAAACCAAAATAAAAAACCATGAGTAAACTTAAATATTGTGCCATATTACTGAACATTAACGCCACCAGAAAACCCATCATGGAGCCAAAGAGTCACTGAGGGTAAAACAGGAACTAAACTGGTGTGAATAAGAATTAAACCTTCCCTCCCTGAAGCTCCGACACAGCAGAGATGAAACAGAGTCACTGTTGGATCCTCCTGTTGATTTTTGAATGTTTTAAAATCTGTAGATCATCTGCAACTCGTCACTAATTGCACATGCATTTCTGTTTTTTGCATGCACATCATTTTGGATCATTTCTGACCAGCCTCAGGGTTTACTGCTCCAAGTAGAGAACATGAACAGACGCCTTAACAAACGTCTTTTAGGTCAGAAACAGTTACAGCTAATTATAAAACACCGACTCCATCAGTCACAGGGAAAACAGAGGAAGAAGACAAACAAGTTATTACAAACATACATTCATGTTCATGTTCCATAACTTTCCGTAGTGAAACTGAGCTGAAGGTTTTACTGCTCAGTCTGAGGTTTATGTCATCAAAGACAATCTGAGGCTCTAAATACAAACTGAGAAAACTGAGTCATTTCCTCTCTATTCCACTTCCTCCTTATGCAGGTTAAGATAAGATAAGATTTATTTGTCATTGTCATCAACAGATTACAGATTGAGATTTGCTCGACTCGAGTTAAGATGCAGGTTATGTGTATATACATAATATACAAAGATAAAGAAATAAATAGTACAAAATGAGAAATAAACAGACATCAGAAGATGGTTGCAGCGCCTGGAGGTGTCGCAACAGAATTGACATTTTTAACAAAGTGGTGTCAAGAGCAGAAGTTCTTATGCCTTTGAATTTAGTGCCATGATTGCCATCGGGTAAAAACTGTTTTTTAGGCGATTTGTCCTGGTTTTTATTGCTCTGTATCTCTTGCCTGATGGCAGCAGCTGGAAGAGACCATGGCCAGGGTGTGAAGAGTCATTTAAAATGTCCAAAACTTTCTTGTGGAGCCTGGAAGTGTAAATCTGTTCCATAGTGGGGAGGGGGCAGTCTATGGTTCTCTCTGCTGCCCTAACAACCCTCTGGAGCGCCTTCTTGTCCGCGGATGTGCTGCTGCCGTACCAGACACACAGACTGTACGTGAGCACACTCTCTATGGAGCAGTGATAGAAGGCCTGCAGCAGGTCTGAGGGGAGACGGTTCTTCTTGAGTATTCTCAGAAAGTACAGTCTCTGCTGTGCCTTCTTCAACAGCTCCTTGGTGTTGGTGCTCCAGGTTAGCTTGTCCTCCAACTCCATGCCCAGAAACCTGAACACTGGGACCCTCTCCACACAGGTCCCACTGATGGTGAGAGGCTGGATGTCCGTTTTGTTCTTCCTGAAGTCGATCACCAGCTCCTTTGTTTTGGAGGTGTTGAGGAGCAGGTTATTGACTTTGCACCACTCTGACAGCCGCTTCACCTCATCCCTGTACTCCAGCTCCCCCTTCCCGCCTGAGATGAGACCAACAACAGTCGTGTCATCTGCAAACTTTATGATCTTGTTGCTGAGGTAGTTGGAGACACAGTCATGAGTGTAGAGGGTGTAGAGAAGTGGGCTGAGCACGCAACCCTGTGGCGATCCGGTGTTCAGGCTCAGAGCAGTGGAGGTGTGGGGGCCCAGTCTGACCCTCTGGGAGCGACCTGTTAGGAAGTCCAGGATCCAACTGCAGGTGGCTGATGGGAGCCCAAGGTTTGCTAGCTTGGACACCAGACGTTGGGGAAGTATAGTATTAAATGCTGAGCTGAAGTCCACGAAGAGCATTCTGACGTAGCTCCCCTGCTTCTCTAAGTGGGTCAGGGCAGCATGAAGTGCTGTGGATACAGCGTCCTCTGGGGACCTCTTTGCTTTGTAGGCAAATTGGAGAGGGTCCAGCTCAGCAGGCAGGCCAGCGAGGATGTGACTCCGCACCAGTCTCTCCAAGCACTTCATGATGATCGGTGTGAGTGCCACTGGACGGTAGTCGTTCAGGGTGTTGATGTTGGTTCTTTTCGGCAGGGGGACAATGGTAGAGGACTTTAGGCAGGGAGGGACAGTGGCTTGAGACAGGGACTGGTTAAAAATCTTTGTGAAGATTCCAGCCAGTTGGTCTGCACAGTCTTTAAGCACCCGTCCCGACACACCGTCAGGTCCCGCAGCCTTCCTTGGGTTCACCTTCCTCATCACCTGCCTCACCTCACTCTCCTCTACTGTGAGAGCAGAGCTGCTGTGGACAGGCAGCTGTGATGGAGCTGTGGTAGGTGTCGCCTCAAAGCGGGCAAAGAAGATATTCATCTCCTCTGCCAGGGAAGTGGTTCCCTCCGTGCATGGCTGGTTGCTGGATCTGTAGTTTGTAATGTGCTGGACACCCTGCCACACCTGCCTGGTGCTGTTGCTCCTGAGCTGCTTCTCTATTCTCCCTCTGTATGATGCCTTAGCTTGGCAGATGCCTCTTCTCAGGTTGGCTCTGGCAGAACTGTAGAGTGCTTTGTCCCCAGACCTGAAAGCAGCGTTCCTGGCTTTCAAGAGGCCCCAGACCTCCTTAGTCATCCAGGGTTTCCTATTCGGATAGATCCTGATGAGTCTGTTCCTGGTGACATTGTCCGTGCAGAACCTGATGTAGTCCAAGACTGCTGAGGTGTAGTTCTCCAGGTCCTGATGTGCAAAAACCTCCCAGTCAGTTCTCTGGAAGCAGTCTTGTAGTTGGTGAGAGGCATCCTCAGGCCAGATGGTGACAGTCCGGGTTGTACTGGGGACACGTTTCCGCAGGGGGGTGTAACCAGGGATCAGTAGCAGGGACACGTGATCAGACTGGCCAAGGTGTGCTAAGGGTTTAGCCCTGTATGCCTGTCTGATGTTTGTGTCCAGCTTGTCCAGAGTTTAATCACCCCTGGTTGTGCACTTTACGTGTTGATGGAATTTGGGGAGGACTGATTTCAGATCAGCATGATTAAAGTCCCCAGAGACGATGTGAACAGCCTCGGGGTTCTGGTTGTTGCTGATAGCATCATGCAGGAGTCCCACGGCCGAGCTAGCGTTAGCATCCGGTGCTATGTAAACCTATCGGGGTCTGCATTTAATTGTGATGAACTCCACGCCTGGAGAACAGTGGCTAACAACTAGTGTGGAGTTCGTACACCAGCTGTTATTTACATAAACTCATAGTCCACCTCCTCTTTTCTGACCGGAGCTGCTGATCGGTCCTGTCGATGTGCTGTGTAGCCTGCTAGCTCGATCTCCGGTCCGGTATGGTTGGATTTAACTACGTCTCCGTGATCAACAGGACGCAGCATTCCCGGATGAGGTTGTCAGTTGCAATCCACAGCTTCCATTCGTCCAGTTTGTTAGCGAGAGAAAGATGCTTGGTAGCGGTGGTTTGTGTGGCCGTTTCCTGAGCCTCGCTAACACGCCGCTGCGACGCCCCCTCTTCTGTTTACATCTCTGCGCCGTCGCCCTGTCATAGATACTGGGATTGTAATCCAGGGAGAGCCCGGTGTCCGAGCAACATCGACCGGAATGTTGTTGTGGACACGGAAAAGCTCCAGTGACAGACTTTCCCCGATTGCTTGACCAATGGCCAGTAAATGTTGTCGGTTTTAGGTGTTTTTAACCGCGCGAAGTGGAAAAGACGAACTTCGAGTCGGTGAGCACAGAGCCGCTGCGTCTACGCGCGCCGCCATCTTGGACAAAGGTTAAACAGGTTAAAGGTTAAACAGGTTAAATCATCATCACTATCCATGAATTCATGATTTGGTAGGTTATTATGGTCAACAGACTGTTAGAAGACTTTACTTATATATTAAATAATTTTCTACTTCTGCTTGTTTAAAACATTCTGGACTTCAATCAAATCAGAAACCTTTAGTAAGAATTCAGTTTTTTTAAGAGAGATTATTACTTACACAGAACTGAAGACAGAACCAGAATAAAAATCTGAGTCCAAGATGCCATGACAGCCTCAATGAAGGCAGAAAGAACCGGGTCCAGAACCAGGTCCAAAAGAACCGGCAGAAGAAATAGTACAAGCACCTAAGAAGTGTGTTGCATCTTCCTCCTGTTGCAGGGCACTAAACAAATAAATCGTTTCCATTTCTGTGTGATTCACATTCCTCTTTTAAGACTCCCCCCTGTTAGGGAACAGCTCTGACAGGGTGTGTGTGTGTGTGTTGTTGCCCAACACCCCCCTTCCTTTCTCTACTCTCTCTCTCTCTGCTTCCTCTCCTGAGAGGGGAGATGTGCTACCAGCTCTCTTTCTAATGGGTTAATTGAGTTTCCTAAATCTGCTGGGATTTACCCTGTCCAGAACTGAAGTAAACTCTGTTTAAGCTGGTTTCCAGAAACGATTCACCTGATTTTTGACAGCCTACATCCAGGTGTCCCACCCTTCTTCCCCCTGTGAATTAGCCAGACTGAGCAGCCTACAGCCAACTAGTTTCACAGAGCACACCTGTTAATGGTCGCTCGTTCTCTATTTTACAACTTGCATTTGTTATTGAACCAGGTAGGTTTTAGTGACTCGGGCGAGTCCCAAGGATGACGTTTTAAATTTGGGCTACCAGCAACCTATAAAACATTTTCCACTTTTTCCTCTCCAGAATCAAACATCACAGCTATTTTACAACCATCAAAGAACTTTAAGGTGACTCATTAACTGAATGTCCACAACATCTTTTAGATTTTCTTTATGCTAAATATTTTATTAGTAAGGCATTTTTGCAAGGGTCAGTACAGCTTAATTCAGTAGCAGAAATAATCAAATAAGTAAAATCAGTCATCTAGTCTGTCTTTCCCTACTGCTGACACTGAGAACTAAAAAAGGAACCTTTGAGAGAGACGGACAGAGTTTGGCGTTTCGAACCCCAGACCTGGCCTGATGATGAAGAAGGTGCTGCAGCAGGAGGAAGATGTTGATCGATGAAGGCCATGATCTCTGTAGGTCTGATGAGCTTCTTCTCCGCATGGATGGTGAGGTCACACAGGACTTGGTGCTGGCAGGAAAAAAGGCACCAGTTCTTCTTCTTTGTCTTTGCCTTTGTCTTTGTCTTCATCTTTGTCTTTGGGGTCTGAACCCAGCCGATGAGAGAAGTGCGATTTGAAGCCACAGGTTGTAGGGCTGACGGGTTGGTCCCCATGAGCAGGACAGTCTTCGGCTCCGTGGCCCCGGCTCTTCTTCAGCTGCAGAGTTCTTTGTCCATCTGGATCTTGGCTTGAAGCTGCCCGGAGGATCCAACCAAAGGTTCCTCTTTAACTCACCTTTTATAGGGTTTATCCACCTTTTGGTGCGTTTGCATTGGCTAGCACTGATGCTGTGCTTGTTTCATTGGCTGACTGCTCAGACAGATGATCTCATATCCATCAGTGTCTTACAGACATTATGTCCTGATGTCTGTGCTAATGTCTCAGGGTTGCTCAACCTCCTGTGTCCGTTGCCTTTGACCTTTCACCTACCATCTACCTCCAACATATCAGTGATGTTTAATTGCAGTTACACCTTTTACACCATTTCAAGTTCAATGTCAAAATCACATTTATTTTCTTTAGCTTCTCTGATTTATCATTCATTTATGATTTTATAACCATAACTTATTAATTACTCTTATTATAATCTTAATGTGAGTTATTACAGATGTTTTTCTGAAAAGAAACCAAGAATAATCCATGATTCTAATTATTTAATACTAAAGTTACAGTTACTTGTTTTTCTTGTAAGTGTTCCCACAAATGTAACTGTAAATATTATTACAAGTAAACCAATATTAATATAAGTATTTTACTTTGAATCTTATCCAATTACTCAAAATGTTTAGATTTCATTCTTTAAACTTTCATGCTTTAAAATAAGGAATAGTCTCAGCTATTTTTTATAAATCTGCAGGCTGGGAACTTACTTCCTCTTTTTCCAGGAAACCTGCTTTTCCTGCTTCATGACTCTCTCTGACTGACTGACTGATTTCTGATGATTAGATAGAAAAAAGTAAAATTAAAGCAAAGTTTGCAGGAGACAAAAACAACACACACAACCAGATTTATTTTATTGACATTTAAGTCTACTGTTGGGCCTTGATGTCACTTGAGTGATTCATTTTAAAGATAACTTTATTTATTATTACTGTTAAACTAAAATCTCCAGCATGGGGAAGTGGGGTGGGCTCAGGTTTTCTTGACAGTGTGTGTGTGTGTGTGTGTGTGTGTGTGTGTGTGTGTGTGTGTGTGTGTGTGATGGCGGTGGTTGTGGGTTTCTGTTGGGAGCAGAACCTGAGTCTCATTCCAGATCTACTGACACACACTCCTCCTAACAGTTTATTCTTTTATAAAACTACAAAATAAACGTCCAGTCAGAAAAAACTAACTAGAAATTTCACCTTGACATCTGTTCTCAGGTATTTATCTCAGGTTCAATCTAAGGTCAACTTGAAGCCATTGGTGAGAAAGGTCAAAGGTCACATGTGCAGAATTTTGTCCTCCATAGCAGCAGCAGTTCTGAGTTTCTGACCCAGTTTTCCTCCGTCTTTGAGGTCCGTTTATCAGAACCATTCCTGAGTTACTGAACCCCTCTGCTCCCTCACTCAGTTCTTTAATCCGTCCGATCCGGGCTCAGAACCAGCCCACTGGATATACGGCACACATTATAACCAATCAGAAACGGATCCTAAAATGATTTCAGGTGTAAAAACAAAACCGTTTAATCTGTAACTGCAGGTTTCCAAAGTAAAACTGAGTTCTGCTGTAAAACAAACATTTCAATGTATGGAGTAAAACTGGAACAATGTGGAACTGATAACAGAAATTATCTACTGTAAATCAAACTGTTAATTTTCTGACTTAATGAGGAGACTGATGTTTGATTCTGACATCAGGATGTGATGATCACAGATAGAAACTATTTTCAAATCTCACCAAACCAGAACCAGCTGGGAGCCATAAACTGGAAGAGGTTTAAATTCACACAAAGCCAGTTTCTCCTGACTCTGATCCTGGACGGTAGAATCAGAACAACATAACCGCAGACAGAGGAAACAGGAGAGAGTTTCCTGGCCGTCCTGCTGGAGGTTCTGGTCGTGTGTGTGAGTCACAAATCAGCTCCACAATCAGACCCAAAAATAACAGAACTGGAAGAAAGCTGGGGAATCTGCGAACACCAGCAGCAGCATTTTGTTTCCTAACCTACATTTTATTTTTCACCACAACAGTCAGTCGTATTAAACTTTTTCCTCAGTTTGCTTGTCTGGGCTCATGTCTGGACATGTCCTGGTTAATAAGCATTAACCCTTCACAATCCAAACCCTCACACTGTCAAATATTTCACTGTCATTGAATCAACTGAAATGGCTTAACTTATCAAGCATTTCTTTTTATCCAAAACTTCAAGTCATCTGTTTAAGTTGAGTGCAAACAAGTTGATTAAGTTCAACTGAAATGTTTTATTAAACAGAATATTTTGTTTTTCAGTGCTCATGTGTCCTCTGGATGAACGGTTCTGGTCTCAGGCTGCAGTTTGGACACAAGGTCCAGAACCTCCCAGGAAGCCTCACATTCCCACACGCTGGAACTGAACAACACACTGACAGAGATCAGAGCAGCAGACACACACTCCTCACCGAGCCGCTGGGCAGAACTTCATCCGTCTGTACGGAAAACCACAGCCAGAGACAAATCATCAGGATTAAACTGTCACTTTTCCTGCAGATAACTGGGGAAGAGAAGCAATAATATCCAGCAATGAAAATCAAATTCACATAAATAAATATGAACAAAACTGAAAACACAACAAGAGGAGAGAAAACAGTCAGAAATAAACCTTTACTCCGTCAACAGAGAGCCGCTGATCCTAACAGGCCAAAATCCAGGAAATGTTTTGAAGATTTTCCATCTAAACCACAAGAACTAAAAATCATAGATCATTTCAAACGGCCAGCGGATAAAGAATGGAGCGAGGCTGAACCTTCAGAAACCAGAGACAAGTCTCACCCAGAACACAGATGTATTTAAATCATCTCAGTTATTCATACAATATTAAACATAAACTGACATTTAATGCAGTTTTTACAGCACAGCATTAAAACGAGTAAAATCAAGCTGTTCCTGCTCCACCTCAGAGCCCAGAGGGATGTTGGACTTTAAAACTGAGTGAATGTAGCAGGATGAAGCCTGAGCAGGACTGAGGGAAACTGGCAGCTGATCACCTGATGATGTCTGAGCATGAAGGGAAACTCAGCTGGTTTCTTTATGCCTGCATTTGGTGGCTCTTCAGCAGGAAGGTGTCTTGCTTAGCTTGCAGTGGTTATAACTCTAATGTTTCTCCTCCAGGATAAGATCTGCAGGTTTAGTTGGTCAATTCAAATTGTTTAAATTTAGAAACTGCCTGAAGTTTCCTGCTTGTTTCTGGGGTCTGACTGTAATTTAGCCTCCCCAGTTCAGCTGGCAACATAAAATGTTTTTTTTATTGCATCCATGCAGATCAATAGCACAAAATGACAAATATTTATATAAAGAAAGTCCTGAAGTGGATGGAGGATCCAGCTCTGACAGAAAGCTGCTGGAGACAAAAGCTGCTTTGTTGGTTTTATTTCCTGCTTTGTTTTTTTCCAACTATTTGTTTGGTTTCTTAGTTTTGTACTTTTTGTTTAAATTTGTTTTTGGGTTATTCTATCGTTCTGTGTGTCCTCTGGCTGCGGGCAGCAGACTGTTTTTTTTTAGATTACTTAATTAAAACATTGATTTTTAATGACTGGATGTCAGAGGTTAGAGGTCATTTTAGCACTTCATGTCTAAATTGTAGTGTCTTGTTTTTTAGTATTTGCTCTGTTTAACCCTTTTGTCTCCAGGCTGAGAGCTGAAGGCGGTGGGGGGGCGTCCAGAGGAACTGGACCTGTGCCAGTGACCGGTGCTCAGGGTGATTCATTTGGATATCATTTGTTTTGGGAACCAGTTCCCCACATTTGGACTGCACTTCCCTTCCCATTGTGGTTCTTTACATTTTAATTATCTTTTAAAACATGAAACAATAAAATGTGGCTACTTTGTGGTAGAATAAAGTCTTGTTCTCATTGGCCCTGAACCTGAAGTGCCTTACTGGCGATTTATTTCCTTGGGCGAATCCCCAACGTGGCGTCGTCAACTTCTTTAAAAAGAAGCTTTTTAAAGAAGGTTTAAGGGGCAAAACAATATGTAGCCTGAAGCTAATCAACAGGAAGTGATGTAACTTTTGCTGAATATTCTCAAATACTCAGAATTATCAGCTCTGAAGGTTCGACTCCAATTCATCTTGATGAAGGTTTTCTGAGCCAGAGCGGAGGAACAGGTTTACGTTTCCACCTGAGGGAAGATTCAGCTCAAACCTGAACACGTCACTAAGGAGCTTTAGTTCTAATGGTAAAGTTAGAACCTTACCTATTGTTTGTCAAAAGTCCAGATTTTGTTTCCTTGGTGCTGCTCGGCTGGAGTCCAGAGCAGAAAGTGATGTGAATGTTGCTTCTGTGTGGCACTAAGATGGTTTCCTGTGTGTTACAGCCTATCAGGAGATATTTGTTGTTTGAGCCATAAAAATAGGCCTTTAAAAGTGTTTTCAGACAAATTCTCACCTACTTGTGTATTTTGTAGGTGACTGTGACCCCTGACCTCCTCACTGCCCTCCCACAGTGTGAGGCTGAGGTCTGACGTTACCCAGGAAGGAAAAGCTTTTTAATCCACGACCCCCTGGATCAGAACTGCAGATCATGTTAGCATTAGCATTAGCCTGTCAGTGAAACCAAACCATCCTCTGCTGCATTTCTTCTCATCACACATTTGTGGGTTTTTTTTCCAACTCGAGTCAAAATTTCATAACTTTGGTCAAACGGGAGGCGAGAAGTGGATCAAGCAGGCTGACAGATTTTACTGGCCTAGTCCAATTCCCTGAAATTGGCCCATGTTTTGCTCCGATGTTCTGACTAGCTGTGCTACCTGGTCAGATTTTCCAGCCGTAGCACGGATAGATGTGTGGAGAAAGTTATATTGGTGAGAAAACATTACTATCTAAAAACATTTCTTGAAATGAGACAAATTTCTTCTTGTTCTAAATCTTTATTGAAGTTGAAAACAAAAGAAGGAACACATTGTACAACAGCTGAAAATCTGCAGAATTTAACTTACACAATAACATACAAAATTAATAACTGCTTGCTGTGTGGTTATGTCCAGAGCAGGACACAGTCATCAGTTTAGGGGAAGTCAGTTGGTGTATGAAAGAAAATTATGTAATATCTCATAATGAGCAGTAGCCCAGTTTGGTTTGTTTCGGAGCAACATGGGGGGATGATGATGTCATCGGCCAAAATTATAACTTTGAATATTTCAGAAACCAAAGCTGCACAAACGACCGTTTTAACGGCACAAACCTGCACAAACGGAGCGCTAACCACTCAGACTGTTTGCTGAATCTTTTGAGGTGGGTGGGGTGTCAGCTTCACTCAGCTAGAAAAGCTCAGGTTTACTGACAGACTGACCTGCTGACATGGTGACTCAGAGTAAACCGTTCTGTAATGTGTGGAGGAGGGTAGAGCCACAACATTTTACTAACAGCAGCACTGCTTTAATATATTCAGATTAGACAGTTATCACATAAAGCTTTCCTATTTTCAGGCATTTGGCTAAAATTCTTTCTCAGAAGCACGTTGAGACTGTAATTCATGTTTTGGTTTATTTCTGCACTTTATTAGATAAACCGTCTGGAGCGATTGAACCTGCTCCAGAGGGTTAAATACAGAAAACTCACACAGTGAATATGAGCTTGTTAGCTTGTCTCCACTGGCCTAATGCTAATAATAAAACTAATCTCTTTGCTCTGACCTTTGACATCACTTGAATAGTAATTTTAGTCTATTAGAGTTTTATCTGTTGTCAGATAGTCTGTAAGTTTGGATTCTGCTGTGATGAAGTGAATCTGAACTTGTTCAGATCATATTGTACATGACTTTATACTGAACAATTGTTTGGTTTGATTGATCATGTTTTATTTTTTGGAAAATCATATTTACAGAATATGCTGTGTCTAATTTTACATGGTTCTTTTAATTCATTCAGTGTCATTTCAGTATAGTTTGGTTGTTTGCTCTCATAAATGCTTTATAAATTAAGCTAAATTGACAGAGCAAATCTAGAAATGATTTTCATATTTATGTCTGGGAGCAGACCTACTGACACCAAATAAAAGAAATGATCAAAATGTATTCGTCATAAAAGCTGAATGAGTTCTAGACTAGTGTGGGAAATACTTCCTCTCCTCTGGCCTAAAGTTTTATTTTAGCTCCATGTGAGGTCAAGAAGAAGGAAAAGTGGATGACAGATTTGGCAACAATAGTATTGAGTTTCTTAATCAGTTTAAAATCCAGAGAAAAATCTGAGTTTAAAAACTCTGAACATCTAATTTATTTACTCTGACTTTAACATCCCTTACAGTCTCTCCTTGTTAACATTCAGCCTCAGTTCCAATTATCCTGAAGGATTAATAAACAGGAAGCAGAAAATGGAAACTCAGACTGAACCTGCAGTCCAGTGATGATTCATTAAACTCCTTCCTGTTTTCTCTGAACTGCTAACTTGTACATATTTATACATATTTAAAAAAGGCCAGCCTGAATTCATGAAGATAAACTTGAGCACTGAAAGTGTTTCTGTTGTTTAGGAAAGTCCTGCTGCATGTGGCAGCAGCTCAGAGGATCACATGCTTCACCCCTCAGCCCAGGTGTGGCTCCTGTCCTTATATGGACGTAGCAGGATGCAGGGCCCCAGGGGCCCCAGGGGCCAGCGGACCTTCAGCGTCAACAATGACTCTCCTGATCATTTGATAACTAACTTGTAAATAAACTTCTGTTGCTAAAAACCAGGTACATTAAGATAAAACACATCACAACAGATTTAGACTAAACCAGTGAAATAAAGTAAAAACTGTGTTAAGAGTTGGCAGCAGAAAATGAAAATGTTTTGAATCTCATTTTTAAAGAACTCAAGATGGGAGCACAGCAGTCCTGCAGAGAACAGGAAACTTATTACGAATGTTTGATGCCCCGTAAACCACAAGAAGCACATTTTCCATTAAAGGAGGCTGCAGCTCTGCAGCTGCTTCAGAAACCGCAGACTCAACCAGAGCCACAGCCAGAACACACATCTACTTATCACTCAAATAAAATGTCCATAACTACAGCGTAAAAACCAGTTGTGAAGCTAAAGATGTTTTAACCGAGGAGAAACAAACGTTACCTGTTGTCCTCGGTTAGATGTTCCCCCTTAAAGCACCTTTTTAAAGATGGTTGAAAAAGAAATAAATATGTTTTCACTTCATTTCATAAAAACAGGAACTCTCAGCTTGTACCTGCTGCTAGCTGCTTAATGACCAACAGGGTGGAGGCAGCTTTTAGCTTTCAGTTAAGAAACATTTCTAAGATTAGACAAATGGTCTCCAGAGTTGACTGAGAGAAAATCATTCATGCGTTTGTGTCATCTGGTCTGGACGACTGTAACAGCCTTTTTAACTGCCTTCACGGTTCCAGTCAACACAGCAGCCAGACTTCTCTCCAGATCCAGTAAACCCAGTTCATATCCCTCCTGTTCAACGTTCATCCAGCCTACAGAGCATCACATGATCAGGCTCCTGATTATCTTTCTCAGCTCTTAACTAAAGGTTCTGCTGCTCATGGTCTTCGTTCTCAAACTCTTAACCTCCTGGTTGTTCCAGAAACATGATGAAGAACTGAACTGGACCGGGCCGTTCAGGCCGTGGAACCGTTTGTCCTTCCAGCTCCGTTTTCTGACTCTGGAGGTTTTTAAAAAGCAACTAAAAACATTTTATTTTCCCAGGATTTTATCTCTTTATTTCACTGTTTCTTATGTTGGTTTTATGTTTTGTAAGGTTTTAAGGCTGATTTCTATTGTACATCACTTTCTGATTTTATGTCTGTGAAAAGCGTTTATAAATAAACTTTACTTACTTACTAGCTGAATATTCTCAAATTCTCAGAAAAGCAACTATTTCCTGTTTGTTTCCAAACTTTTGGGTTTCATAGGAATCAGCTCTGAATTCATCCTGATGAAAGTTCATCCAGAAAAACCTTCACAGAAATCATAAATATCATGGATGGGATTAATATCCCCATAAACAGTTTCTCCTGAGAGATTTCATGAAGTCCACATGATGACATCATTCTGGTGATGAATGATGTCATCACCAGAACGATCTCCAAATGGTTACGTTTGGCAGGACTCCCAGCGTTCGGGCGGCGGGGTACGGATTCCTCAGCCTGTGTTGAGGGAACCAGAGGGACCGGTTCCCTCAACCGGGAAGGTCCGGCTCCAACCTGAGCACGTCGCTCCAGAACCAGAAACAGGTTCCAGCACAAAAGACCACAAATATTTAAAAGAATAAAAATTGCTCATTAAAATATTTGTACAATTCAATCAAAATGCAGAAACATCCATCACATATATTTATCTGGTTAGATTTACAAAACATATTTAAACCATTTTATTAATAAATATTTCATTATTTTTGCATTTCATGTTCTTTTCATTAATTTATTTGATTTCTCAAACTGAAATCATTCAGCAGTGATGAAAGGTGATTGGTCTGCAGGTTAACCAATCAGATTTGAGGATTTAATGAACAATAGAAACAGTTAAAATGTTTTCAGGATTTTCTGCAGCAGAGGATCAGTTTATGATAAAACTGAAATATTTATGAACTGATTCCAGTTTAAATTCCACTTCCTGTAATTAATAACTTAGTTGAGTCATGAATTCAGATATTTGCTGTATAAATGTTGCTTCAATATTTCTATTTTCATGTTGGATATGTGTAATTATTTGCCTTTTCAGTAGGAATTCACAGTTCAGGATTCATACATTTTCTGTTTTTGCATCGGGCCTCTGGGTCCAGTTCTGTCTGTGACTCAGTTAAATATCTGAACATGAACTGGTTCTGAGCCTTTATCACACTGGGATTTCTGTCTTTCAGGGTTTCAGCCTGAACTGCAGCAGAACCAGCAGCCAGTTTCTAGTTTCTTATCCCAGGAATTATTTATCCTCTTCTCATCAGTAAGAACATGACTTCACTGTTTCTATGAAAACGTTTTCTGCGTTCAGCCGTGTTCATTAAATGATTAAAGGCAGATTAGGAAGCACCAGTCTGCAGGGGGTAAAACTCCACAGCAGACTGGGAACGGCCCAGACTCCAGTCGATCCCAGTCTCCAAATCAGACTGGAGCTGCATTAGATATGAAATATCTGAATCCAGTTATTGACATATTTGTGCAGCCTGTGTTTTTGTTCTTTGCTATAATTAATAAGACGGCATCAGCTGCCTACATCTAACTGATCCAAAACAAACAGACAGAACCTCATCAGGTCCTGGATCAGGAATTCAGGTTTCTGATAAAACTGTTTCCTTTTAGGAAGCAGCGACAAACTGAACCAAAATGGTTTAGAGCTGCAGCTCCGGAGCCTCATTTAAACATTTAAACTTTACATTTTAGTGGATTGATCCTTTTAAACAACACGTGCTTCAAGTTTCAGAAAAAAAACTAAAACTTGATGTTTTAGTTTTGAGTCATGAGTTCAGGATTTAGGACTTTCCTCACACAGATGGCAGTGTGTATTTATGGCATTGTTTCCATGGCAACCAGCCATACTCCTCTCAAAGCTGCTGTGCCAGAACCTGAAGATTTGTGAACATTTTGTCTTTCTGTTCATTCATAAAAATAAATGTTGGCAGTTTTTCAGGGTTTTGCAGTGACCCATAAACAGCCTCTTTGAAGAAACAGATCCAGATTTTTATGGAGTCTTTAAAGATCCGATCATTTCTAAATGTAGCTAAAGGTTAAAGGTCACATGTTCTCCCCTCAGTGACTCTTCGGCCTTTTGGCTCCAGTTATTGTCCTGGAGGCCGAGGCATCGGGGCGCCGCTGGGGCGCCGCTGGGGCGCCGCTGAGACGCCGCTGGGGCGCCGCCGGGGCGCCGCTGGGGCGCCGCTGAGACGCCGCTGGGGCGCCGCAGGCGTCAGGAGACCATGATGATTACAGAGTTTGGATTCGACTGTTGGACCCACCAGCAGAACCGGATTAAAGGACTCTCCAGAACAAAGGAGAGTTACGGCACTTTTCAGGACAAACCTTTAAACTTATAGAAAAAGTTCAAGAGGCCAAATGTCCACATCTATAAAGTGCATAAAAAATCAACAGTTTGTAAAATAGATTTTATTTGCAATTAACTCCATATAATCCATTAATAATAATAATAATAATAATAATACAAAAAAATCCACAGTCATCTACATTGCAACTATACTAGTGAAAATTGATCTACAGTACCGAAGTATAAAACTATTAAGTAAAAAGCTGTGAAAAAGTATTTACACCCTTTTGTTTTTTCTCTAAATGTTTCAGATCATCAAATAAATATTAAAATCAAGTTCATATCAAATAAATATTAAACTGATTTTAAAAAGAATATCAACGTTTTTAGCAAAAACTAAAAGCAGTTTTCAGATGATTGTCTTTATTAATGAAAGGAGCTGGGTGAAAAAGTTTTTACCTCCTTAACTTAATGAGCCACATTTGGCTGCAGCTGATTAATGCTCCTGTGGATGAACTTTGACCTCTGCGGCTTACAGTCAGAGGCATTGTGGGTAATTTCCCCGGCTCCTGTGAGGTTACGTACTGCAGGGCGGTGAAAGTGTACAGAGTGTAAATAGTGTCATTGTGTTGATCTAACTAAACATGTGCAGATATGAAACATGTTTAAATGACCTCCACTCATCCGGAGAAAAGAACGTGAACAATCCAAACTCCTCCAGCAGATGTTATATTTCATTAATAAATCCATAAGACGGTAATATTTACTGCTTTATTCCTCCTCTGAGCATTTTAATTACAACCAGAGGAATCTGAGAGTCGTCACATTCTTATAAAACATCCTAAACTAGAACAAAACTCTGAATCAGAGACTTTCTGGCCACAATTAGCAACATTTCAGACAAAACGATCTAAATGGGCCAAAATCAGAATCGGCAGGTCAGAATATTTCAAGATCAGTAACCAAGGATCAGCCAGAAAACTGCAATCGATGCAGAACTTGTTTCCAGACTGAATGTTTGATAATCCACCAGATTAACAGGCTGCAGCTCTGCTGCTGAAACTGAACAACTTCCTGAAGTTAGTTCAGGAAGTTGTTTTTTTTTTTCAAAATTAATATTTTTAGAAAACAGAGATTCTGTGACAAATGGATGTAATTTTCAAACTGATTCATTCCAACAGTTTCTGTTTTCCTGTTTTACAGTGTGAGCTTTGTTACATAAGTCTTTATTTATTGTGGAATAATAGAAAATAAATAAGTAATTTCTAACCCCATTCTAAAATGTACAGTGAGATTATTTATTGTCTTAAACATCCTCTGTTTGAAACAGAATCAGTTCTTATGAACAAACATGAAAATGTGTCATTATGTGAACAGAGGAGCAGAAAACTGAAGAGCTGCAGGATTCAGACCTTCAGTGAGTTTCTGCTAAACCACAGGAATGAAGCAGAGCTCTAGCAGAGCAGCATCAACATGAATTCATTTACAACTGGACGGTTTCCAGTTAGTTCAGACCTGAACCAGTTAAAACCAGTCTGACCTGGACACATCTCAGATGAGCTGCAGACAGTTCTGGGTTTAAAGCGTCTGACTGAGAAACAATGAAAAGCAAACAAAATGGCTGCTGCTGCTTCAGGAGACGCTGTTCGCCACAGGAAGTTGACCAAGCTGCTGACGTTTGTGGCAGAATTTATTCACATGTAATGATGAAAAACAGAAAACTATTTAGTTTTGGTGAGAAAACTCTATATCCTTCCAACTTTCATGTTTTCATCTCCAGATCTTACAGTTTAAGGAACTACAGACACAACAACACGTAAAAAGCCTCAGTCATATTTCTAGAAGGTTAAGAGGAGGAAACGCTGCAGCTGCAGAGGAAAAGGAAAACTTTCACATTTCAGCTGCTTCCTTCAGTCAGAGGATGGAAAATCATTCAGTATGAAAATACTAACCTGATCATTCACATGTCGCAGCAGGATGATGGTTATTAAATCATTAAAAAATCATTTAGGTTTGGTTTTAATGTAAAATGTCTGAATTGTAACTAAAATATGCTGATATTAAACATTTAACAAACAAACATGAATCCCTTTTCCTGTATTTCACATGATTAGAACATGTTGCATCACTTCCTCTTCCTCAGGTTTAACTTCTCAGAAACATTTTTAACGTTTCAGTTCAGGAGCGTTTCTGTCTCCTCATCTCATCCGGGTCAAACCTGGAAACCAGAACAACGGCTGACAGCGAAAACCTTCGTTTCTTTATTTCTGACTGAACTCAGAGCCAAATCATCCCAACCTTTGAGTTGTTATGGTTTGTTGTTGCTAAGGAGACGGTTTAATCCCAGAGGAGCAGTGAGCGCTGTCACGTCTCCTCAGATTATTTCACTATGAAACTATATTAATACTGAAACACAGAGATGTTTTAGATATGATTTTAAATTACCCTGCCTGGAATCATTCCACCTGACAGATTTTTAACTAAATAAAAAAATTATAGACTCTAATGCTGATATGTCTGAGATAAGAGAACAGTTTACATTTATTTGGGCTTGAAATTATCTACTGCACAAATTAAGGAGCATGAAAACAAACCGAGGAACAGAAAAACCCATAACAGGATCAATTATGAACATGAGGAAGTGATGCGTCTCATTCAGGCTCTGATGCAACATCAGCTCATTTCTCACAGTTTAAATTTTCCATAGTTTTCTTTTACTCCCTGTAGCTCAGCTGAAAGTTAATAAAATGATAATAAAACATCCGAAACAACACTCCTAAATTTGCACATGAATTTTCTGCTTCTCTTAAAAAAGAAAAACTGAAATTAGTTTCAATGTGAAGGTTATCCTGCAATAGTCAGCCCCGCCCACTCCTCACTACTACCCAGGGCTGCCTACTGACCAGTTCTCTGTCTAACGGGTCCGGAAAATCTCTGAGACCTGGGTATTACCCTAAAAGTACTCTGTAAGAGATAATCTATTTAAACTGGTGGCGAAAGTGATTCGTCTAGCTCTAACTACCTCCAATCCAGAAGTTATGACCCTTTACAGTTAAGAAACAATCAGCTGAGTAGCCCTCACAGCTGCATAATTCCAATAACCACTTCTGTTAACGGTAGCCCACTTTCTAAATCATAACTTGCACTTGGAACCGGCTAGATTATGTTTAGTGACTTAGATGTAAGTCCCAGGGTCATTATTTATTCTCACCAAAGGAAATTATGAAGCCTCCTATTTACTGGAATCATGTACATTAGTTTTACCTTAATTAAAAGAACTGAACGAAGGTTAAATGACTCTATTAATTCCAATGTCCACCAACCTCTTTAGAATTTTATAGTATAAATTTATTAAGCAAGCTTAAGCAAGGATATGCGACATACAAATCAATAATCAATCGTAAATAATTCAAAAACAGTGTAATAAAATTTACATGTACAATCATACTACCCTGTCCTCTTTTCCCTGACTAAAGTCGCAAGTTCTGAGATGGAATTTCAATGAGCAGATTCAACTCATACCCAGACGATGGTGGATCTTTGGCAACAGGAATTTCTAGCATCCTTGGTTGAGGTCTTTGCCTTGTGTGGAAAAAACCCTCTTTAGAAAAGAAACAAAGCAGAACGGGTCCGAATCCTTTTGCAAAACCCAGTTCCTCATCCCTGAGGGAGCTTTGTCCTTCCTCCAAGTCTTGTTGCAGAGTTTGTAATTGCTGGGCTGAGGCGAGACCGACGATCGAATGAAGAACCAGAGATGGGGCGATGGAACCCAGTCCTTCCTTGGCGGTGTGAAGTCCGAGCTCTCCCGTGGTTCTGAAGTGCGGTCCGTGGCTCAATCTGCTTCAGCAAGTTGTCTCTCCTTCTGCGCCGTCGGACTGGGAACAGCTGGTTCCTCTTTTCAGCCCCTTTTTATGCATCTCTCCACCATGTGTGTGTATGGGGAGGTTTGGTCTACGTGACTTTCTCCATATCTGCTGTATCTCATGAAAAAGTCCTCACATTGCCCAATCTATTTCTGCTGACCATGGTGGAAAGTCCCGTAATTCCCCTTTCTCCGTTGCTTCAGCCAAACTCAACACTCCAACCATCCTGTGCGCTCTGACCATCTGTTCAGAACTGCTTGCGACATTTCCTGTTTCAGGACTGTGCTGTATTCCTCTCTTTTTCTATAACCCACTATTATGTATTATAGCTCTTTAAACACATTAAATCTGTTGTTAAACCTGTTTGAATTAATTTCAAATGATTACAACTTCACATTATCACAAGTTTGATCCTTAGTTAACAATCAATCACTTCTCTTACTTATTATAATTCATCAACCATAATCTTTCCACAGTTAATTCATTACAGAAATCATTACAGATCATATTTCAGATAATACATTTCAGAAGGTTATTATGTGATTACTTGTATTCATTTTACTATTCCTTCATATTCAATTTAATTAGCTTTTAATCAAACTACAAGATTACTTATTTTCTCTCAGGCCTCTATGCACCTTTTCTGCATGCACCCGGAAAGATCTCACACCCTATGCCAGTTTTCTTGACAAATGATCAAAACCTTAAATCAAACAGAGGGAAGTGATTTTAGTCAGAAGCAGATCTGATAAACAGACGATCCGTTTCCACTGAAAAGCCTTTAGGCTGCAGCCTGTTAGCGTTAGCATGTGGCAGGTGGGGGGGGGGACAGTTTCCAGGATTCCAGATTCCAACTTTCACATCATCCTATTAACTTACAAAAAGCTGCAAACTTTAATTTAAAAGCTGAAAACGGATTGAGTAGCACAGCTTCTTTGGGGAATTTAGGTGAAAGTAAAAAGTGTGACTTTCTGCTCCGTTCATTTTTAAGAATCAAAATGGCCGCCTGGCCTTTGACCTGAATCATAACACTGTCTGCCCTAAATGTTCCTGCAGGCAATGCATTACTGAACAGTAGCGATAAAGAACCATTCATGTTTTTCACTGGAACTGTCATGAACTGTTGTGGTGGAAGCGGTGAGGCAGACGCCAGGAGATCCAGGTAAGTGAAATAAAGAATATTTAATGACAGAAATGATCCAAAATTGTAGTCCAACAACCAAGGCAGCACTGCAGAGCGGAAACCAGAGCTCTTCACAGGACAAAGAGACATGAATGGACTGAGCACAACCTCAGACAAGACGCCAAACGAGACGAGGATCCGACAAAAACGCAGAAACACAGGTGACATTAAATACACAGGAGGTAATTACGGGACGAGAAACACCTGGGAACAATCAAGGGGAGACAGGAAACATGGAAACTCAGAGACACAGAAACTCCAAATAAAAACACAGGAAAAACACGACAGGAACATAAAGGAAGTTTTTCATTTTTATGTTCCTGTAAAGAGAGATGAGTTTATTAAAAAAAGAAAAATGTAACTTTTAAAGCTGGATAAAGCCCCTTTTCTTTTAATTGGTCATTCAGCTCATTAACAAGTTTCAGTGCTCTGACCACTAAATGACCTTCATCTCCTGACCTCTTTATGTCATAAAGACACAGAGCAGCACAAAAACAAACCCACGAAACAAAACAGGAGTTTTATTGATAACATGAATCCTTTCAGAAAAACAGTCAATTATAAGATGCTCTTCTTTATACCTTTAAATTAATATTACGACCAAATAACGAAATAAATTGAAGATTATTTTGAGATTAAACAATGGCGCCATCTAGTGGCTAATTGACCAAACTGCTCTGAATGTTTTCGTCATGTCATTTAGTCATACTAATATAGACCTGAAAACTAATAATAATAATAATGAAACACTAGACTGCATGTGAATCCTGTCCTGACAGTAAAGTGAAACGTATTTCGCCATCCGGACTCTGAACACGTCACAGGTTGGAATCACCTGAAGCAGCTTGTTGACTCCACCTCCCCTCATCCACCCAGGAATTAATCTGGGAGTTTATTAGATTAATATTCTAACAACAAATGAACAAAGCAGGTGGCTGCACAGATTGAAGAATATTCAGACAGGTGTTTTTTTTCTTTCTATTTTTTCATTTATAAATCAAAGTTTTTGATAATGTGGTTATTTTAAATAACTTCTAAACAAAACAAACACATTTTTCCCCCAAAGCAAATTATAATCAACATTAAATCTGCAGGTTCTGCAGGATGTTTTAGTTTCTCCATCCGTTTCTAGAAGTGGACCCAGAATCAGCAGACTGAGTTTATATCCCTGAGTTTCTGCATGAAGCTGTTAACAGCTTAACATGTGAAGCTTTAGTGAATTTTCTTAATGTTGTCAGTCAGCAGGTGTTTGAGAAAACAAATTAACCTTCAGGTAAAGCTTAACATCACTCAGAATATTTATTATATCTTTGTAAAAAGATGTTTTTATGGTGAGGATGGAAGAACAGCAGGTTTTTCTGAGTCTGTTAGGAAACCTGAGTGTCACTCTGTTCCACATGAAACACCTTTAAAACCTATTAAAGCAGATTCTTCTCAACATGACTCCCTTCACCCAGGATTCAATCTGATTTACTATTAATAAGTAGAAAAATGAAGGACAGTCCTTGGTGGTAATTATGACTTCCTTTATGTTCCAGTGAAAAAAACATGAATAAAAACATGAATAAAAACATGAATAAAAACATGAATAAAAACATGAATGGTTCTTTTTCACTACTGTTCAGTAATGATTTGCCTGCAGGAACATTCAGTGACAATAGCGCCATCTAGTGGAAGGCATTTCCTTCTCTAATGCATAAACAAACTCTGACAGTAATGAGGAAGAGAGAGAAAGTGATTGTGCAAGAAAATACATTTCCTGTTTTCCAAGACAGAATCAAGGAGATCTCAGCAAAAAGAAAAGAAAAATCAGTGACATAAAACTTCACAAACATGAATATATTTCCAACAAGACACAACGCATAAGATAAATTCATAAAAAGCTGAGAAGAGTTTAACAGAACTCTGCAAACAGCCTGTCAGCAGAATCTCCTGATAAAAGTCCAAAGAAATAAAACCGCCCAACCTGTCAGACAACATGCAGGTAGAAACACGAATTTAAACCTGGAAACAGGCAACAGAGCAACAGGCAACAGGCAACAGAGCAACAGAACAACAGGCAACAGGCAACAGAGCAACAGAGCAACAGAGCAACAGGCAACAGGCAACAGGCAACAGGCAACAGAGCAACAGAGCAACAGAGCAACATGTAAATATAAAACCTTCTGAAGGAATAATAACTGATCTTATTTTCCCATGGCTGGAACAATGAGAGTCTCTCTTTCATGCAGGTTTGGACCAATCCCAGAGCAGCTCAGCAACAACAAGAGGTTCATTCAGCAAACAAGAAAAACAAGGTCGAAGTCCAGCTGATTGTCCAACAGCAGAACCAAAACAAGGAACATAAACTTAAAACCACATATTGAAAAACTAATTTCTGCAGCTCAAAACATTAACAAACTTAGAATCATCAATAATTCTTCCATCAAACATTCAAATCTGTTTGCATGAATGCAAAACCAGCAGCTTCAGCTCTGAGTTCTGTCCCTGCAGCGAACCGGATCAGCTGACAGCTGAACTCCTGGGAAACTGACAGCTCTGAAAACAAACTGCAGAAACTGGAGAACTGGGTCCAACTTTACACCGAACATTTATCACAGCACTGCATGTCGCAGAAAAACACATTTATTAGTCAGTAAACTGCATGCAGATGCTCCTACCTGCAGAGAGATCTTGTTCTGCTGGACTGGAAAACAAACTCTGACAAACAGAAAGTTGTTTACTGGAACACGAGGGAGGAGCTAAAAGATTTCCTCTGTGGAAAATCAGCCCAGCAGCAGAGCTGCTCTCTGCTTGGTGTATAGAGCCTCCATTAAAGACACTTAGAAAGAAAAAAATCAATAACATTTTGATGAAATCATAAGGTTCAGAGAGGTGCTATGGGTTTTAAATCTGTATATTTTGATAAAAAGATATGAATGATTAAAGCCTTTCTGGTTATTTTAAGATTGTAAATATCAGAAAGCAACATGTTTAATGAATAAAACCCTCAAAAACACCCAGAAGTGACAATAAAACAAACACTGCAGTTATTTTCACACACACACACACACACACACACACACACACACACACACACACACACACACACACACACACACACACACACACACACACACACACACACACACACACACACACACACACACACACACACACACACACACACCACCCAGGATCCTGACAGCATGAGCTTCACCCTCCACACTGGAAACACATAAAAACCTCCAGTAATCCTACCTGGTCTGGTGATGACATGTTAATGTTAGGGACTCAGTGCCTCCATGTTGTGTTTTTAAGCCAAACATAGATAAAACATTTGTAGACAGATTTTAATTTCTGTCTACAGAAAAAGACATTATTTCAGACCAAATAAAACACAATTTATATTTAAAGCATTTTTTAACCAAACTGTGATTTGTTGAGCCACATCATTAGAATATTACACACGTTAATATTTTCCTTAGTGAGTGTACATCACACACGTAATCCAGAGAAACAAAAACCTCAAAGAAAATTTGTCCAGAAAAACATCAACTTTTCCTAATTTCATATAAAAACTTATCCCAACTTGCTACAATCTGCATGAACACTAAACGGCACGTAAAGGTAACGGTTTTCAAACAATGACTCAAGTAAACATATTTAAGAAAATACAACTTTTCTCTGCATATAATGAATGAGCAGAATACATTTAGTAATTATTTGCATGGTTGTAATTTAAATGTGATTAAGTGAAGTTGTTGCTAGATGACAGTAGATTTGTTCTGAGGTCCAAGTCTAACAGGAAGTGGATGGAAACAGGAAGTCTGAGCCAACAGCTAACGACTGCTTCTCTGTCAAATGTCCAGATTTGAAAACTGAAGGATTCACATGTTGATGGAATGACAAACATCCGGTGAGTCACTCATCTGATTTTGTTTCTAACTCAGAGTTTAAATCTATTGTCCTTTTTGTTTTTTGCTTTCATTAAAACAGTCAGAAATTTTCCTGTTCAGCTTTAGTTCAGTTTCAAGTCATTTTGTCATTTTAAAGTTTATGTGGAAACATTTTCTGTCCTGAGGAACGAGAGACAGAAAGCAGAACACACTGCTGTCTCTCTGTCTCAGATTTTAATTTAAACTTGTGTCTGAGTTTTGTTCAACTGTGCAGCTTTTTTCCATGTAAACCTCATTGCTTAGTAGAAAACTCAGTGAGGTTTCATAAAAGCAGAACATGTCAGAGAAAAGTTTAGCTTTAATGATAAAACAGAAAAAGGTGCTGATGGAGTAGCTGAGCTTTACTGTTAAACTCTGCAACTTATTAGAGAATCGCATAACATAAAATAGCTGAATAAATGACTGAATTACCTCCTAAGTGTCTCATCAGGTTCTGCAGATAATGAGACATTAAACGGATTCAGGGATTCAGAACCAGAGACGCTCTGCTCCAGTCCTGGAGAGCTGCAGGTTTGAAACCTGCAGAGCCGAGAGACTGACTGCTGGGTTCAGCCCTCATAAGAGATGCATCTAAGTTTGAAAGTATTAGCTTTTCAGGACTGGACTTTGGCAGTCCTGGTCTAAAACAGCGATTAACATCACTCAGAAATGATATATTTCTGATTTTCAGCATTACAGTGATGTGACCCTGAGGTATATGTGGTCCAGAGGGACAAAATTAAATAAATATATCATGAAATAAATAAATGCACTACTGCATTTATTTATGTAGTGATACTGTATAAATTGTATTACTACTACTAGTAAGTCAGTAAACTTTATTTCTATAGCGCTTTTCACAGACCAGGGTCACAAAGTGTAAAAAATAAAATAAATTTAAAGCAACATACATGTAGCAACAACATGCTAAATAATGTAGCACATTAACTAATGTACATTAGATACATGTACATAGATAATGTACTACATTATCTAATATTTATTATCTAATGTAGTACATTAGATAATGTACATAGATAATGTCTATTATCTATGTACATTATCTAATGTACATTAGTTAATGTGCTACATTATCTAATGTGCACTACAACAAATAATATGGTTTTTAATCATTTATAAAAGAAATAAATTTAAAAATATGTCTAAATTTATTCTATATATTTGTTCTTAAATAAATATTAGGAAATAATATAAATATTTCTGCCGGCTGCCTGTGGTGGTTTCCAGTTTCCAGTCTGATATTTTTGGAGCTCCTGGTCTAAAACATGCAGGTTCTCAGTTCTGCAGGTGACCAACCAGATATAAAGTTTACTGACCAACCAGATATAAAGTTTACTGACCAACCAGATATAAAGTTTACTGACCAACCAGATATAAAGTTTACTGACCAACCAGATATAAAGTTTGATTAAGCATAGCATGAGGAGCAAGTTTGTCTTTTCAATGTTAAGTTAATATGAAACAATATACAGCATTGATGCTTCATTTAGTATTCTTCTAGCTTCTAGTAACTAAAGGCTGTTATAGTGAGAATATTTTTATATAGATCAGGTTTTAATTGCCACCTTAGTAACAATGTTCTCAGTAATCAAGAGGCAGTAAAACATTCTGACATGATTTCTTCATTTGTTGCTCCATCAAGCTGACTTCCTGTATAATTGTGAAACAGTAACTGTGGGTTCTGTTCATCTGGTTCTGTAACATTTTATAATGTGGAGTGAAATGTCTTAGAGCGGCGGTTTTCAAAGTGTGAGGCGCGCCTCCCCTAGGGGGCGCCAGAGCACTTTAGGGGAGGCGCGGTGCGAGGGAAAAAATAAACCGGGAAAGAAGCTTAACCGGATTCGCGCATCAAAAGCACAAGCACGTTGTTCCCACTAAAACTAAGGTGAGCTGAACAGTAATGTTGCCAATTTAGTTAAAATCATAAATAAAATGAGTTGCACGTGATTCAGGACCGTGATAGAAAAATAAAGGGTGCGCATAGCGTGCGTAATCGTTTTTTCCTCTGTATGCCTCCGCTCTTTCATACAGCAGCTCTTTTAGCTCCAGATAAATTGTTTAGATGAGCCACAAAAAGACCTCCACGATTTTGCAACTGTTTAGATTTTTGATTTATTTTTTAATTTCAAGGAAATGTGCAACATTTACAGATGTGTTCCAGAGATCTGATCGAAATGTTTTTGTTAAGATGTGAAAACACTGTTGGCATTTCAAACATTAAACTCAGAATCTCAGATGTAACGTTTGTTTGAGAAAACGGTTAAAAATGAGTTTGGGTTGTTCTTATCATTAGGAAAATGAAAAAAGGGCGTATTTACCATACAAAGGCCCTGATAAAATAATTAAAATGGGAGGAAATGTTTTAAAATGTTCATGTGTTAAATTTCATTCAGATAAAGTGTCATTTTAAAAGATGAGATGGTTCTAAAATAAAAGCAATTAGAAGTTTTTGTAGTGGCATTTGTTTGTGTGGGTTGATTATTGGGGGGGCAGCAGGCATTGTGCTCCTTGGAGGGGGGCTCACACTGTCATACTTTGAAAACCCCTGTCTTAGAGAACTGAAGCAGCTACTGAGTTTTACTGTACACCTATGGATATTTTTTCACTTGTACAATATTTGAATGCTTTCTTGTTTTATTTGCAGGTTAAGACTAATAGTTTTCTTTCCATGTCTAAAACAGAGCAGAGTGGAGAAAGACCTGTAAACATGGAACATGACCAACATATGGACATCATTAAAAAAAATCTTAAAGCCAGTCTTCAGAAAAGATTTACCTGGACATACGAGGGAACGTCCGACAGTTGGATCAAACTCCAGGATGTTTACACAAAGCTCTTCATTGTGCAACAGGCTGACCAACCAGGCTGCGTCCAACATGAGATTCTGCATCATTTCATGCTCCCTGATGAAAAATCACCACATACAGAGTTTAACTATGAGCAAATCAACAGTCTGGACATTTTTAAACCAGGAAAAAAACATTTCCAACAACAATCAACACATTGTAAATCCATCCAACGAGTGATGACAAAAGGCATTGCTGGTATCGGGAAAACGTTTGCCGTCCAAAACTTTTCTCTAAACTGGGCAGAGGGCAAATCCAATCAGCACATTGATTTAATCTTCGTCCTCCCTTTCAGAGAGCTGAACATGATTAAAGATGGGGAACACAGTCTGCTGCAGCTCCTCCTTTACTTCTACCCTGAGCTCAAACCACTCAAAGATGCAAAACGGCTAATTAACGAGAAAATCCTGTTCATCCTTGATGGCCTGGATGAAAATCGATATCTACTGGACTTTAAAGAAGCCATGAGTGTGACTGATATAAATCAGAAAACTACGGTTGATGTGTTGCTCATCAACCTGATCAGAGGCAATCTGCTGCCTGATGCTTTGCTGTGGATTACATCCAGACCTGCTGCAGCCTCCCAGATTCCCTCGAAATACATTGACCAGGTGACAGAAGTGCAGGGATTCACCGACCAAGAAAAGAACAAGTACTTCAGAAAGAGACTGAGTTCTGTCCAGAAGGCTGAAGAACTGCTGTCAGGTCTCAGAGGGATGATAAGCTTCCATTTAATGGGACATATACCTGTGTTTTGTTGGGTTATTGCTGAGGTATTTAAGAAGGGATGGAGTGACCGAAGAATCACAACAATGACTGAGTTGTACATCTATTATGTCCTGATCCAAACCAAAAGAACAACACAGAAATATGAGTCAAAGAGTTCCAAGAAAGAATCCCGAAAGAGAATATCAAATCTTCAGAACACTGGTTTCCTGTTAAACCTATCCAGACTGGCCTTTGAGCAGCTTCATAAAGGAAACATCATCTTCTATGAGGAAGACCTGACAGACTGTGGCATTGATGCTGATGACGCTTCTTTGTTTTGTGGGCTTTGCTCAGAAATCTTGAAGCAAGAATTTGGTTTGTACCAAAAGAAGATGTTCAGTTTTGTGCATTTGAGCTTTCAGGAGTTTCTAGCTGCTGTTTATGTTTTCCACTGCTGCAAGACGAACGACCTCGGTCCTCTGAGGTCATTCCTGGGAGTTGACCCTACAGATATGAGTTTCCTGGAGCTGCAGAAAAAGGTCGTAGATAAAGCTGTGCAGAGTGAGAAGGGTCAGTTAGACCTGTTTCTCTGTTTCTTCCTTGGACTCTCACTGAGGCCAAATCAAGAAATGATTCAAATTTTGCTTCCCCAGACAGAGAGCAGCTCAGACACTACTGACAGTTTAAAAGCCTACATAAGGAGTTTTCATGCTGATAACATCCCAACAGAGAGGTGCATTAATCTTTTCCTCTGCAA